>NC_089580.1:122670068-122850068 GCF_019320115.1 Miscanthus floridulus | reverse complement strand
GGACCTCTTAGTGTGATTTTCGAGCGCACTGAACTCTAGCTTCCATTGGGTCTGGTCATTTGTGAAGTGTGGGTCCAGTCGTTGCTAAGAGAAACACAGGCGACTGAGCTGCTTTGAGAGTCCAGTCGCCTAGATTAGACTGAGTTCGGTCAGTTTTTGATGCTTGAGGAGCTTACTAGATCGCACCGGACTCAGGGCTGCTCTAGGACTGGTCGCTGCTCAATGGGTCCGGTCCAAAGCCCAAATGTTTGACTAAGCGCTCGCTAGTTGGTCGGTGGTGGCAACCAGACTCATCAGACATGTTGGTGTTTCGTAAACCAGACTAGTAAATTTATATGAATGTCACGCTACTCTAGGAAGACGATGGTAGCATCCAAAAGACACGAGGATTTATACTGGTTCAGGCTGAAGCCCTACGTCCAGTCTTAGAGATGATTGAGTGTGTGTTCCTCGCTTGAATGCTCTAAAGTTCTTACAATAGGGGGTGCAAGAATAGTGGAAGAGGTAGAAGAGCTAAAGCTAGGAGAAGGGCTGCCCAAAGTAGAGCTTCGAGAGCCCGATGAGAATGGACATTGATGAGAATTATAGGGGATCACCTCGAATGGAGGCCCTGGCTGCCCTTATATAGAATCCAGGGCCAGGTTACATACAAGAAAAGAGGTTCTCCTGACTGAGGGGTTGTGAGCTTGAGGGAGGGGGCCTAGCTAACTTGGCTTGCAAGTAACGCCATCTTGTGATGCACGTCTTAGCGTGGCTGTCATCATGGTCTTGTGTTCATGTCGTGGCATGGCATGATGTGGTGCCACAGTGCTAGTCATGGTGATACTGTGGGCACGGTGGTGTTTCTCCAGCTATCCTGCATGATGTGGCCTCATCATGGTCTTTGTCATCGCCTCCTGATTGTCCAGGGGCATCATACGAGAGTAGGTAGCTGGCTCTGGGTCGCCAATCATCTTGCTACTTGTGGAGTTAGTGGCCATGATCCCGAGCTCTAGGGTCATGGCCCATATTGGCTTGGATGGCCTCTAAGTCAAGGCCGTCATCGTGGATCCCATCCCGAAGTGGGTGGGATCGTACATACGTCTCATCGGACCGTATATGGAGGATGGTTCTCCATATTGGCCATCATCGCTTGGCATTGTTGTCTTGTCTCTGCCGCATGGCATAGGGATGGCGTCTGACCGGATTGAGGAGACCATTGTCCCCTCAGTCCTTGTGGGGTTAGTGTGGCGTGCCTGCTCTTATTAGAGTAGGCATGTTGTGGTAGACTTGTTCTCTCCTGGTTCCCCACATGGGTCAGGATGGTGAGAGGTCATGAGCTGTTGCGTTGTATGCAGCTAAGGCAGGAGGGAGGGGTCATGGCTGACCCTAGCCTTAGTGATTGGCCTGGTCTGCTAAGCTTAGCTGGGCCTTAGTCATTTGGGCTCAAGCTAGCTTTGGTGTCATGGGCCGCCCGAGCGACTAACTTATCGGTGCCTTGAGATATCTAGGGTATCATAACCCCGACAGGACCGAACTCTGTGTTGGTACTTCCTAGCATCACTACTAGTAATGCACTAAGAAGTACACTTGGTATTTAATGGTTACTTAGAAAGAATATATATATATATATATAAAGAATTCTGCAAGCGCACAGATATACCATTGTATCACTTCACCTGGGAGTATTCTAGGTATCGTTATTATTCATATTTTTACCTCAGGGAAGGACTGACAAAGGAGATATATTGATAACTTATACTTATGATGGATGAACCAACTAACCTTCTACTCTAAACAAGGGTAAATTAAGAGATAGGATATATAAATGACATGTAAATGAATGATAAATGAACACTCAGAGTACTCTTTATAATTGCAATAGCAAGACTAAGTAGATACAATAGAGAAACTACTTCCTAAGTCATTCTTAATTACAAGTCAAAGCATACATTGATTAGTGCAATTATACTTAATAATCATGGCTAAGGATTAACTTCATATCTACACATAAGGGACATTACTAAGGAAAATCAAGAACAGAGCCTGACTTCCTTCGCAACTAGGTCCTACTTGGCCTACATTCGAGGAGTGGACTACAAAGGACTCAACGAGAATGTCACACTCACGATCTACTACATGGCCCAGAATATAGGGTGTATCCGCAGGTAAACAATGTATAAGCACCACGCTTACACAATATCGACCACTCACCCCATACGTAAATAAGAGTGAGTGTTTTGCAAACTTATGCATAAACATAATGATAATTCTAGCTATACTAAGCATATAATCAAAGTAAACGATGAACATACTAACTAAGAACATGAATAATATTAAGAATAATGTCATAACAAATGTAGCAAACATATGAATAATGAAAGATGCAAGTGAGGATACAAAGGCTTTACTAAGCCAAGCTCTTGACAAGATTAGGAATCTAAGCAAAGCTTGCCTCTCTCTAGATCTAACTTAGCTAACTATGCCTATGAATATTTGTGGAGCTCTAAGTGTCAGATATATGGGACAAGGGGTACCTACACCACCCATATATGTGACCATCACTAGGCTATCATCCCAGCAGCCATCGAGGAGGAGGCCCACGAGGGCTAACGCGATCAACCAACGTAGAGGTCAAGCAAACCAAGGCAGGTGTATCTGGACGATAGCTAGGATCAATCTATTACGTGTATCGTGTAACAAACTAGGAACTCAATCTCTTAACTTGATCGCCCTCTCTATAACCCTACCTCTCCTGCCTATATAAAGGAACATAGGGACCTCGAGCTCAGAATCCATCTTCCACCATTCCAATCAACTATGTAGCTAGGAGCAACAACCGGTGTAATTGAGCATACGAATACAAGAGCAACCACACCACTAGAGTAGGGGTTAGCGCGCCACCATGCCCTGAACTAGTATAAATCTCTATGTCTCATGTGTTACCATCTGATTCTGTATACGCGATCATGCTGCTGGATATTGCCGGAGCAAAACAATTCGACAGTTGGCGTGTCAGGTAGGGGCCTTTCGCATTTAGATTTGTTTTTGTGTTTCAGACAAGAACTGTCTTTGACTTTGGTGACGAACCGGAGAAGATGTAGCCGGGCACAAGGATCGTCTTCGGCAAGCTTGACTTCATTACTAACCGGTTTGGGGACCTACGCCTACAGGAACCCGAGCTAACCGAATGGGAGGAGGAATAGTCTCTCTAGATCTGTGCTTTCGACGCCGGACTGGATGAGGCTATGGATGGAGGACCACTCACCATCGCCTGTCATCTAGCCCACCATGGTTAGCTTTTCACTGAACTCAGCCAAGAGCCTAGGCTCGATGCTAATCTTTTTCTTCACAAGATTAGGGATCCAGTCCCAACGCTGGACACGGAACCCGATCTGATTCGCTCTCAATTCTCGGGAGCACCAAGAACACGCGAAGATGAGTCGCCAGACCTAGCTTCTTCAAGCTACCACACTACCTTTAGATCCCTTATAGAGGATTGACAAAATCTACATCAAACTGATCGGAATTACAGTGATGACTTCGACTTGAATCTCATTGGAGTCACCATCCACAACCTCAGCTAAGGTGGCACTATCCTGGAAAGATCAGACTACTCTGATAAAAACAGTCGACGTACTACCATCAATGCCACTGAACTCATTAACACAACGGCTTCACGCCTTTCTTTCTACGACTACTACCGGCCATACAGAGATGACCACTCAAACGTTTATGATGATGACATCATCTCGCATACACGCAGTTGTTATCTCGGTGCAAGTGATTACGAGGGGAACTAATACCTCACTCCTGAGCATTCCCCGCACAATCATGTCGAGTTCAATTACGTAGCACCTTATGAGACTAGCCAGTAGGCTCGGGATCGCCTGCTCAATCACAACGATGTGTTACCATACGAGAATCAGAAACTCCAACATCAACTTCGAGAGGAGAACACAGCTTGGGGCCGCCAGGCCCACAACGACATTCTACAAGCAGCTCTGGTCCTTTCTAACATAGAGCAGAACTTGGCCGAGGCCATGAGAGAAGTGGCGATGATGCTGCAACCATCCACCAAAGAAGGATGACAAGCTTTCCGAAGGATGACAAGCGCATACCAGCACCCAATGACATGTCTGTTACCTGCAGCCACATGCCTTGAAGCTCAAGGGCTCAACCACTACACTGATCTAATAGATCCCCACACCGTGGTCCCAGACACTGTCGAGGTCTCGCCCATGACCAGGCGATAATGGCGGCGACCAGGGAGGCGATGGACAAGGAGGTGGTGGTGGTGGGCATACTACCAATGGGGGAGATCACGAAGACGACGGGACTAACGAAGACTCGAGGAGCAGCTACTAGTCCAACAGTGAGGGCGATGCCCATCGTGATGGGAGAAATCTAAGGAACCGGCCCGAACTAGCACTAGGTGTTGTCGAGGACGACCCCTATGACTTGGTAGGACCCCCCGCATTCGGATATTGGATCCGATCAACTCCGACACCCCACAAGTTTTGTGCTCCAAACATTGACAAATACGATAGTGAGATAGATCCAAAGGTTTGGCTGGTAAACTACCTCCTCGCCATGAAAGCGGCATCCGCACCGGACACGTTCTTGATGATTCAATATCTTCCAATCTACCTCACTGACTCCACCAGGAATGGGCTAAACAACCTTTGGGAAGGTACAATCAAGCGATGGGCTAACCTCGAAAAGGAATTCTATAATCATTTTGAGGGGCTTACACTAAGTAGGGCACCTCATGGAACCTACTAGGATGCAAACAAAAGACCGATGAGAGCCTCCATGATTACATCAAATGCTTTACACAACATAAGAACAAACTCGAGGATGTCCCTGATGCTAGCATCGTCACTGCCTTTGCCATAGGCGTTGACAGTGAAAGCCCTTATTCGGGACATTGGGCAAAGGAAGAACATCAGCCTCCACAACATGTTTGCCTTTGCCCATGAGCACATCAACGGTGAAGATTGCTTTAACATCAGCAATGGCAAATACATGTCACGACTCACCAACAATGTGGACCAATCCTTGCTAATGAAGAAGGATCATACGCATAGAAGTGAGTTCATGGCCAACGTTGAGAAACAAGAAGGCAACAAGCCTAAGCAAAGCCGTGGAGTCCATGGAAATTCAATGAGATCATGAACCAGACATGTCAAAACCATGGTTTCCCAGTGAATCATCTAGCCAGGGACTGTCAGACTTACAAGTGCAAGATCATTCAAGCTAGCAAGGATAAGACGAAGGGTGACAAAGATGGCTACCCCAACATTGAGGGTGTCATGATCATCTTCGGAGGCCCATAGGCCTACGAGGACCGCCGTCGTGAGAAGGTAACCAAACATCTCATCTTTGCAACTGCTCCTATAGTTCTTGTTTACCTAAGATGGTCGGAGTGCCCGATCACCTTCAACAGGGATGACCACCCCAATCACGTTATCGAGTCTGGTCGATTCCCTCTGGTGGTCAGCACAGTCATAGGAGGCATCAAAATGACGAAAGTCCTTATGGATGGAGGAAGTGGCATAAACATCCTTTACAAGGGTGCATTTGAAAAGATAAACATTGAGGCGAGCAAACTGCATCCCTCGCATTCTCCGTTCCATAGGATCATCCCCGGACAATGGGTTACACCCCTCGACACGATCACTCTTTCCGTCACGTTCGGTGACCTACACTACCACAAGGAGACACTCTCCTTTGAAGTCATAGACTTTGAGGGTCCTTACCATGCTATCCTCGGGAGACCCTTGAAAGGTCCTAATAGCTAGAGGGGGATGAATAGCTTATTAAAATTTTCTACAACAACACTTAGCAAACCGGTTAGACAAATATGAGGCGAAGCGAGTGTTGCGCTAGCCTACTAAAATTGCAAGCCACCTACCAAAATTCTAGTTTCTATAGTCTTTATCCACACAATGACTATGTCACTACACTAAGTTAGTATGCTCTCAAAGGCTAACTAAAGAGCCACACTAACCAAACTAACAAGCTCTCACGACTAGCTACACTAAAGAGCTTGACAACTAGTTTGTAGTAATATAAAGAGATAGAGCAAGATAGTTATACTGTCGAGTCGATGAATGAACCAATCAATCACAAGAATGAATACCAATGAAGACCAATCACCTTAGAATCAAATGATGACATAATGTTTTTACCGAGGTTCACTTGCTTGCTAGCAAGATAGTCCTTGTTGTGGCGATTCACTCACTTGGAGGTTCATGCACTAATTTGCCTCACACGCCAAACCCTCAATAGGGTGCCACACAACCAACACAAAATGAGGATCACACAAGCCACAAGCAATCTACTAGAGTCACTATTCGCCTAAACGGTCATTTAGCCCGTTTAAACACCATGTAAGCGCTACACGGTGGTGCGCTGTTTCTATTTAATCACCTGTTTACCTCGTTTAATTGGCCGTTTAGCCCGTTTAATGGGACGTTTTGCCTGAATAATGGCTAAACGATAGGTGACCGACTATTTACCATTTAACATTTAGGAAAACACTAACTAGAGTATCTTTTGGCTCTCCACTAGGGAAAGGTCAAGAACCCCTCACAATCACCATGATCGAAGCCACAGATAATCACCAACCTCCGCTCGATGATCCTTGCTGCTCTAAGCCATCTAGGTGGCGTCAACCACCAAGAGTAACAAAGTGAATCCCACAGCAAAACACCAAGTGCCTCTAGATGCAATCACTCAAGCAATGCACTTGGCTTCTCTCCCAATCTCACAAAGATAAAGAATCAATGATGGAGATGAGTGGGAGGGCTTTAGCTAAGCTCACAACGTTGCTATGTCAATGCAAATGGCCAAGAGAGTGAGTTAGATCTAGCCAAGGGGCTTAAATAGAAGCCCCACAAAATAGAGCCATTGGGCTCCTTACTACACACTGCCTCGCGCTGACTGGACGCACTGGTCAGGGCGACCAAACACACCCAGCCAACGTCTGATCAATAGATGCACACCACGCATTGCTCCTGTTCAACCTCAGTCACTTGATCTCAACAGTCATCTCGCCCACGCTTGCACTTGAGTTGCGACCGGACGCACCCGAACGACGACTTGATGCACTGCCACCGTGTCAGATCAAGCCAAACCTACGTGCCACCTGTTAGCTACCGGACGCACCGGACCTTTCTTCTGATGTTGAGCTAAGCCATGTTAGGTCATTTCTAGAGAGTTTCTTGAGTGGCAAAATGATGACCGGACACATTCGATCAGGAGCGACCGAATGTGCCTAGCGTCAGGTCCATGTCTTGCTCGCACAGCCACTTACGTCAGCGTTCATCAGCCTTGACCAGATGCACCATCGTCGTGTCCGGTCACCACTTGGACCAGAGTCTGGTTAGTCAACCAAGCATGCCCCCTTCTAGGCCCCACTGACCGGACGCTGCCTTTGAGTCCGGTCGCTGCCAAAGCAACGTCCGGTCACCTCGGGACAGCACCTCCAAGTCTCAAACTAGGCCACCCTTGCTCAAATGTGCTAACCACCAAGTGTATCACCTTGTGCATATGTGTTAGCATATTTTAACAAACATTTTCAAGGGTGTTAGCACTCCACTAGATCTAAATGCGTATGCAAAGAGTTAGAGCATCTAGTGGCACTTTGATAACTGCATTCTGATATGAGTTTCACCCCTCTTAATAGTATGGCTATTGATCCTAAATGTGATCACACTCGCTAAGTATCTCGATCACCAAACCAAAAAGCTTCTATGGAATATCACCTTTGCCTTGAGCTTTTTGTTTTTTCTCTTTCTTCTTTTCCAAGTCCAAGCACTTGATCATCACCATAGTCACACCATCATCATGATCTTCACCATTGCTCCACCACTTGGAATAGTGCCACCTATCTCATAATCACTTAGCTAAACTAGGTTAGCACTTAGGGTTTCATCAATTCACCAAAACCAAACTAGTGCTTTCAATCTCCCCCCTTTTTGGTAATTGATGACAGCCCTTTCACAAAGATATGAATTGAAATTCATTTGAATCCATGTTGCTTGCCCAAGCATATTTACCATGTGTAAAAGGATATGGATAAGTTTCATGAACCCCAAATGGTAGCATTAACTCCTCCTACATATGTGCTAAGAGTTTGGATTGAAGCTTGCACATATGCATAAATTGGAAATGTGGAAGGGCAATGTCTACCAAATGATGCTAAGGTATAAGAGATAGAGCTTTGAAGCGTGATACCAATCGGAGTGCACCATTATACCATCCTTAGCACCATTAGTAACTAGACATTCACACAAACTAGAATACTCAGTGAGATCAACATTAGAAGTAAGGGTCTAGTTTTCACAATGTAAACACAAGTCTAGTTACTCAACCTATGCATGCTAGTTTTTTCATTTCAACATTCAAACCTACAACTAGCATTCACCACACAAGCATGAAATTTTAATTTAAAACTTGTGCCATGCAAGCAAACTTATGAAAATGCACATTCAAATGCATCAATCAAGTTTATGAGCTTGCTCCTCCTACTTGTGTGCTTAAAATTTTAATTGATCCCTTTCCTTTGTCATATCTCTCCCCCTATGTCAAAGTTCTCCCCTTTGTTATCTTTTCACTATCTTTGTATACTATTTCTCCCCCTTTGTCATCAATGACCACAAAGGTTCAATTTTAGATAGGTTAGGATAATCAATGTCAATCAATGGGGTGAGGATCATTTTCCCAAATTTGATTCAATCTAGAACACTTGTCTAAGATATTTAACTCGGTTTGATCCAAGGACAAGCTGCTTCACACCTCATTGTAAGGGTTATCTTGTACCATGTTGAGTTAAACACTTATAGCTCATTTTCTAGATCAAACACTAGGTTCATAAGCCCACAAACATGTCATCTGCTACAATCAGATCAAGTCAAGCATAGAAGCAATAGTGGTACCATACAAGCATCAAATTCACTTAATTTTCATGAATGAGCCTATAAAACATGATGAATGACTAGATACACTAAACAAGTCCTTAGCAAAGGATGTATGCATGCCAAACAACTTTTACCTTGGTTGCTCGAAGGAGAGGCATGTCATATAAGTGGGGGTGCATCAACACATATTTGAGAAATCCAATATGCTCAACTCATTCCTTAGCTTACAAAACCTTTTCTCATCTATTGGCTTGGTGAATATGTTGGTAAGTTGATCTTCAATGCCCACCCATAATGCAGAGCGTGGAGCTCGTAGCATGTGTAGGGAGAGATCGGAGACTGAGTTTTCTCCAAAGAACACAGAGCGGAACGTGTTCTGCTCAATGGTTGGTGAATTATCTTAGAGATATTTTATTATGGAGAAACATGGCAGAATATTTATGGAGATCACGTATAATTGTCGAAGTTTGTTAAGGAGTAGCTTAGAGCTGGCAACCGCAAATGGAGATTAAACTATAGTGGAGAAATAATGGAGACAAATTATGGCGATAATAACTTCATTCATTATGGAGTGGAGAGTACATATTTGTAGTGTTTCAAGGATAGAAACGTATAAGGTGCTCGATGTGCCATGAATTGGGGATATTGATTTCGTCCAAGTCACATAGCTGGTAAGACCCTGGTCAGGTAACCTCTTTAACCATGTAAGGTCCTTCCTAGGGGGAGGAGAGCTTGTGCATCCCTTCACTTTTCTGTTTTCTATGGAGAATGAGCTCGCCGACAATAAATGAATGACCTTTGATGTTGTGATTGTAGTATCTTTGCAAGCCTTCTAGGTATCTGGCTATGCGGATGCAAGTGATCAGGCGTTCTTCTTTGGCCCTGTCGACATCCTCTATCCAAACAGTTATGGCTTGCTCTTCATTATAATGTTCCACTCTAGGTGCTCGGAAGGCAATGTCCGCTAAAAGTATGGCTTCTGAACTATAGACCAAAAAGTATGGAGACACATCGATGCTGTGACTAGCTTGTGTGCATAGTCCCTAGACCATAGCTAGGAGCTCTTTGAGCCATCTGCCTGGATGCCTTTCCTCTTTCTGATATAACCTCTTTTTGAGGGCATCGAGGATCATGTCGTTCGCCCATTCGACCTGGTCGTTGGCTCTAGGATGAGCAACAGAGACGTATTTGATGGAGATGCATCGGTCTTTGCAGAAGTCCTAAAAATGATGACCAGTGAATGTAGTTCCGAGGTCGGTGATAATGCTATTCGGGAGACCGAATCTATGGATGATATCTTTGAAGAGCTCGACTGCCTTCTTTGTAGTAGCCGAAACAAGCAGTTTATATTCGATCCACTTGGAGAACTTGTCAATGGTGATGTACACATACCAGAAACCACCTGGTGCTGTCTTGAAAGGCTCGATCATGTTCAGTCCCCAGCATGTGAAAGGCCAAGAAGCTAGGATGGTCTGCAATTCCTGCACTAGCATGTGTATTTGTTTGGCAAAAAATTGACATCCTTCACAACGTTGGATGAGGTCTTCTACGTCGGCGATGGTTGTGGGCCAATAAAAACTAGCTCGAAAAGATTTGTCGACTAGGTTTCTCAAGGCCGTGTGATTGCCGCAGGAACCAGAGTGAATTTCAAGAAGTAGTTTCACTCCCTTTTCTTGGGTGATGCATTTCTATAGTATCCCTTCCTTAGCACTTTTCCTCATCAAGTTTCCATCTACCAGCATGTAATGCTTGCTGCGATGGATTAGGCATTTAGTGTTGGTCTTATCGGTAGGTACGTCAGCGCTGGTGAGGTACTTGATGAACTGTTCCCTCCAATCGGCGACCGACGAAGGTACTGCGAGTACCAGCTGCTCGGCGGGTGGGATTTCTTGAACTTCCTTCTCTTCCTTAATGGACGGCATAAAGAGGTCTTGAACGAAGACCCCGGGCAGAATCAAGGCATGAGAAGATCCTATCTTATATAGGTGGTGGGCGAGCTGATTTTGATCTTGTCCCACGTGGTGATACTCGATACCATAGAACTTCCCCTCAAGTTTCCTAATTTCGACACAATATGCATCCATATTCTCACTAGAATAGGACTAGTCTTTATTGAGTTGGTTGATGACAAGCACGGAGTCTCCGTATACCATGAGGCATTTGACGTCGAGCTTGATGGCTATACAGAGTCCGTGGAGACATGCTTTATATTCGGCGGCGTTGTTGGAGGCTGGAAAATGAATTTGGAGAACATATCAGAGCTTGTCCTTAGTTGGAGTAATGAATTAAATGCTAGCACCAGCACCATTGATGTTGAGGGCGCCATCGAAATACATTATCCAGTGGTTGAGGCAAGTAGCGGGGATCGGCTCCTAGATCTCGGTCCACTCAGCGACGAAGTCAGACAACTCCTATGACTTAATGGTAGGTCTGCTTTAGAATTCTATGGAGTAAGTGCCAAGCTCCATAGCCCACTTGATGATGTGGCCATTGGCCTCTTTATTATGGAGGATGTCCCCTAGAGGGAACTCGGTAACCACGGCGATCTTGTAGTACTTGAGGTAATGGCGAAGCTTGCGCGACGTGACCAGAATAGCATATAGCAGTTTCTGAACTTGAGGATAACAAGTTTTGGACTCATTAAGCACCTTGTTGATGAAGTAGACCGGATGTTGTACCTTATAGGTGTGTCCGTCTTCCTCACGCTCGATGACGATAGTTGTGTTGACAACATGAGAAGTGGCGGCAATGTAGATTAGTAGGGTTTTGTCTGGTCGAGGCACCATCATGATTGGAGGCTTTGTTTTGAAACAACTTGAGCTACTCAAAAGCTGTATCTACCTCCTTCGACCAGGAGAAGCACTCAGAAGCCTTGAGGAGTTTGAAAAATGGTAGACCCTTTTTGCCGAGGCGCGATATAAAGTAGCTGAGAGTAGCCATGCTCCCTATAAGCTTCTGTATATCCTTTATGCAGGTTGGTTGTTTCATGTTGGTGATGGCGGAGACCTTGTAGGGTTGGGTTTGATGCCACGGGCGCTGACAATGTAGCCGAGGATTATGCCGGATGGAACTCCAAAGATGCACTTTGAAGGGTTCAACTTCCATCTGTATCTTTTCTAGTTGGCGAACGTTTCTTCAAGGTCAGCGATAAGATTGTTGGTAGTCTTGGACTTGACGACCACATTGTCAATGTAAGCTTCAACATTATGGCCTATCTATTGATCGAGGCACATCTAGATGGCCCTTTGGTAGGTCGCCCCAGCGTTCTTGAGCCCGAAGGACATGGTGGTGTAGCAATACATACCAAAAGACATGATGAATGATGTTTTGATCTGGTTGTCCTCTTTGAGGGATATCTGGTGATAGCTGGAGTAACAGTCGAGGAAGGAGAGCAGTTCATAGCCGGTGGTGGAGTCTACAGCCTCATCTCTCCGAGGCAGACCGAAGGGGTCTTTAGGGTAGTGTTTGTTGAGATCGGTGTAATCAACACACATTCTCCATTCTTTATTCTTTTTTAGAACAAGAATAGGGTTTGTTAACTACTCAGGGTGATACACTTGTTTAATAAATACAACAGCTAGGAGCCATTTTATTTCTACCCTAATAGCCTCCTTCTTGTCTGGCGTGAATCATCAGAGTTTCTGCTTGATCGGTTTGGCGGTCGGCGAGACATTCAAGGAGTACTCAATCTTCTCCCATGGTACCCCTAGCATGTCTACAGGTTTCCAAGCAAACATGTCGGCATTGGCACATAGGAAGGAGACGAGCATGCTTTCCTATTTGGGGTCAAGGTGAGCCCCAATCTTCACGATCTTGGTTGGATCGTCGAGGCTGAGGCCGACCTCTTTCATTTTCTTGGACTTGGTGGAGGCACATGGAGGCTCTAGCGCTGGGATCTCTAGGTCATTGGCAGGCACTGTCTTGGGGTTGTTGACCACGCTAGCCATCTGGATGGAGAGATCGGTGGCTTTGGTGAGGGCGAGACTCTCTGTCTTGCAGGCATAGACGATGGAGAGGTTAGCCCGCAGGGCCAGAACTCCTATAGGCGAAGGCATCTTTAACACCAGATAACTATAGTGTGGTATGGCCATGAACTTGGCCAGAGCTGGCCAACCAAGTATGGCATGGTAGGTGGTGTTGAAGTTGGTGACATAGAAATTGATGTGCTCGATGCGATAGTTGCTGGCCATGTCGAATTGTATTAGGAGGGTGATCTCTCCAAGCGGCTTGGATGCCCTACCAGGTACCACACTCTAGAAGGAGGAATTGGAGGGTGTGAGGTCTCCTATCCCAAGGCCCATCTCTTTTAGGGCTCTAGTGAATAGGAGGTTTAGAGCACTTCTGTTGTCGACAAGTACTTTCCTAAAAAGCACTTTCCTAATGATTGCATCAAGAATAAGGGGAAACACCCTATGTAAGGGATGTCCACTGACTAGTCAGCCCTACTGAAGGTGATGGGGACCTCAAACTAGGGGCGATAGCTAGGATTGGTGATGGCATCTTCTGCGTTGATGGTGAGCACCCAACGGGCAGTGAGCTTCTGATCTCTTCTGCTCTCGGTGGCAACGAGGCCCCTAAAGATAGTGGCAACCACTTTGTCATGATCCTGGAAGGCGTTGTTGTTGTCCCCAGGTGGTCGGCGGCCTCTTGCTCCGTCGTTATTGTCTTCGTCCGACTTTTTAGCCTAGAATTCCTTAGCCAAACCGAGGCAGTCCTTCATCTTATGCTTGCTATTTTTGTGGAGAGGGCATGGGCCTTAGAGGATCTTCTTATGCTGCTCATCGTAGTTGCGCTTAGCGCAAGGTTTGTCAACGGCAGTGATGATGTGGTCTGGTCGATGATGGCAATATTGACCAGATTTGGACCCTTCTGGTCGATCACGGCCACTATCCCGATGGTGACTGCGGTCGTCGTAGCGGTGGTCACTATGGCGTCAGTTGTCAGATCACTCATCATTGCGGTAAGTTGGGCGATGAGTGCCCACATCCTCGTTGAAGCGTACTTCGGCCTCTTCGACATCAGCGTACTGATCGGCGGTCGTAATCATCTCGCCAATCCCTTTTGGTGGCTTGCGATTGAACTTGGAGTGAAGGTCGCGGTGATGGAGTCCTAGGATGAAGGCGGTGATGACCTCTACTTCCATGATGTTGGGAATAGAATTCCTCATCTCAGAAAAGCATTTGATGTAGCTACTGAGGAGCTCAAACGACTTCTGGTAGATGTGGTTTAGGTCATGCTTGGTGCCCGACCAAGTACACATAGCCATATAGTTGTCAGTGAAGACCTTCTTCAGCTTTTCCTAGGATCCAATGGAGTTCGGGGCAAGGCTTGAGAACCAGTTCATCGTAGTTGGCATGAGCATGATGGGAAGATAGTTTGCCATGATGCTGGTATCTCCCCCAGCAGCATGCACAACAGTGGCATAAGCTTGTAGACACTATGTGGGGTTCATCCATCCCTCGTAGGGCTTGACCCCTATGATTTTGAAACCACGGGGCCACTGGAGTGTTTAGAGTGGCCTTGTGAATGCTTGGGGCCCTTTAGGATCATCATCATCATGATCTATAGCATTATCGATGCTAAGTGGCAGGAGGGCAGCATCTAGATTGCCAAATTCTTGCTTGTACTCTTGACATTGGCGTACTTTTTCTTCATGGTGAGAGAAACGGTGCTCGTCGATATGACGTCGTGCATCTCGGGAGATTGTTGATGTACGCAAGGACATTTTGGTCGACTTCTTAGTCATGTTCGCAAGGGTAGTCAATGCGGTTCCCTAGGCTCCCCTATGGAGGGGTTGTCCATCATCGTGGTGTAGGTCAGCGAAATGACTTCAGCTGGGGCGGAGATTGGATCTTAGCGCGGCGGATCATCGAATCGAACTCGTCGAGTAGGAAGGTCTCTGATCCTGGCGGATCTCGTTGACCTAGTAGTGTCAGCTTTGAGCATTGTGGTGACCTTGGTGACCTCTGGTGTTTGCTCGAGCTGGGCGAGCTCATTAGCAGCCATGGCCAAGTTGGCACTTAGGGTCTTGTAGACGTCGTGGCCATCAACATGGACAAATTCATCATTGAGGTTGCATTGGAGTGGGCATGGCCATCCTTGCGAGTCGAGCTATTCATTGTGAGCAGCCTCGGCTAGCATGATGGTGGCCTCATTTGCTTGGTGTTGTACACGGTTGGCATTCCTATTGACATGAGCAACGCGGTCCTCGTCGGTTTCCCCATCCTAAGGGGGGTTGTTGACGCTGACGTTGAAAATTCCGCCTCCTCAGAACAGTGGGAAAGGAGGTTGTACGGCGGTGGTTTCGGCGATAGTCTCCGTAGAGCCCTAGGACTTGGAGTCTAGATTTTCCTCTAGGATGG
The DNA here is from genome assembly GCF_019320115.1 of Miscanthus floridulus. Taxonomy (NCBI): domain Eukaryota; kingdom Viridiplantae; phylum Streptophyta; class Magnoliopsida; order Poales; family Poaceae; genus Miscanthus; species Miscanthus floridulus. The sequence continues at coordinate 122,834,800 of NC_089580.1, read as the reverse complement.
TTTGGAGGGATGCTTCGATGCGTCGGCCAATGTGCATTATGTTAACAGTGGGTGGGAGTTGGTCGATGATCTAGTCGATGAGAGGATAGATGTCTCCCACCTGGTCAGCGAATTTGCTCCTTAGGGCATCTTGATAGGTGCGGTGACACTAGTGATCCCAAAGGGTAGGGCCGTAACTCCTAGGATTTCCTGATTAGCCTCCAATAGATCTAATTTAGAGGGTGGTCGGTGCTGAACCAGAGTGGTCAGAGCTGATTCTGCAATGGAGAGGCAATTGGCGAGCTTTTGGCCAACCTGATCGAAGGATGCGATCAGATCATCATTGTTGATCTGCCTCCTCAGGCAGTAGGGGAGCGGGCGGCGAATTGTTGATGAAGATGACCTTGGAGGCAGTTTCAAGATTGGATCTACAGTCGCAGGTGTTGGGGTGGTCGGTGCAAAATCGATCTACACCGGCTTGATGAGCTCTCTATCTCCGTCAGCGTTGATGACCCAAGAGATCGATCCGATCGTGAAGACCTGGCCAGGCTATGGGAGGGATGAAGAGCCTGCGAAACGTACCATCTTGTTTGACATGGAAGCAGCATGCACACCCCTACCTAGTGTGCCAACTGTCAACAGAATATCATCGGCAGTCCTCCGAGGGGTATCCCATGAAGGTAGATTGATCGGCAGAGATGCGTGTAATCGAGAACAAGAAGGCAATAGAGACATAAGAGTTAGATAGGTTTGGGCCATCAACATGACATAATACCATACTCCTATGGTCTATTGGATTGTATTGGCTTTGTATGATATTGCATGTGTTTTGAGGGGGTCCCTACCCGCCTTATATAGTCTAGGGGGTAGGGTTATAAGTCGGTTAGATCTAGGAGATAACCGGAAAGTAATAATAGATTACAGGAATTATGGGATCGAACATATCCTAATAGATCTCATAGTATCTTTAGGATATCTTCTCGGTGTCTTGCGGGGCACACTGAGCAGCGCCGTGCTTTGCAAGGCTTTGTCTTGTGGGCTAGACCACCCCTGGGAGCACAGCCCATGTAGTTTGGCATGGGTATCTAGGGTCGTACCCCCCACACATGCACACACTAAACATGACATCCAGCCTTGATGCGGTCACATAGAGTAGGCTTCCAATCATAGACTGATACAACTTTTGATCCACCATATTGCCACTTGCTTCACTATCCAAATTGCCATTTGTTTCCATTAGTGTACTTATGGCTTTTGCTTCATTCATGCCAAACTTCTTGAGCATGTCTTTGATGTACTTGTCTTGACTCACAAATGTACCATTCTTCAATTACTTGATTTCAAGACCAAGGAAGTAACTCAACTCTCCAATCATAGACATCTCAAACTCATTGCCATCATCTTTCTAAACTCTTCACAAAAGTCTTGATTGGTTGATCCAAATATGATGTCATCAACATATATTTGCAACACAAATAAGTCCTTGCCAATCTTCTTGGTGAAAAGAGTGGTGTCAACCTTGCCCATCATGAACCCTTTAGAGAGTAGGAAGTCCCTTAATCTCTCACACTATGCTTTAGGTGCTTGCTTCAAGCCATACAATGCCTTCTTCAACTTGTACACATGGTTGGGCTTCTTGTCATCTTCAAAACTGGGAGGTTGCTCAACATATACTTCTTCATTGATGTAGCCATTGAGAAATGCACTCTTGACATCTATTTGATAGAGCTTGATGTTGTGGGCACAAGCATAGGCTAGCAAGATTCTAATTGCTTCCAATCTAGCAACCAGGGCATATTTTTCTCCAAAGTCAAGACCTTCAACTTGTGTGTAACCTTGTGCTACCAATCTTGCATCGTTCCTCATTACTATCCCATCTTGCACATTGTCATGGGAGCCACTTGTACTTGCTTCATTAGTATCCACTTGCACATTTAAGTTAGAGAGCACTTGCACTTGATCATCTTCATCATCATTCACTTTCCTAGGCCTCAATTCACCAGCATCCATGTTCTTCATGGCATTTGAAAGTTGAATGCCTCTAACATCTTCCAAGTTCTCATTCTCATCTTGGGAACCCTTGGTTTCATCAAATTCAACATCATAAACCTCTTCAAGAGTACCACTTACCAAATTCCAAACTCTATATGCTTTGCTAATGGTTGAGTATCCAAGTAAAAATCCTTCATCACATTTCTTGTCAAACTTGCCCAATTTAGTGCCTTTCTTCAAAATATAGTATTTGCAACCAAAGATCTAAAAATATACAATGTTGGGCTTTCTACCATTCAAGAGCTCATAAGGTGTCTTCTCTTTCAATGGTGACAATATAAGAGGTTGCTATAATAGCAAGCCATGTTGATAGCTTTGACCCAAAAAAATTGACTCACATTGTACTCACTCAACATTGATCTTACCATATCAATCATGGTTCTATTCTTCCTCTCAACAAGGCCATTTGATTGTGGAGTATATTTGGTCGAGAATTGATATCTAATTCCAAATTCAACAGACAACTCATCAATTCTTGTGTTCTTAAACTTACTACCATTGTCACTTGTAACTCTCTTGATGGTTGTTTTAAACTCATTGTTAATGCCTTTGACAAATAATTTGAATATTGCAAACACATCACTCTTATCCACTAGAAAGAATACCCATGTGTATCTAGTGTAGTCATCCACTATCACAAAGCCATATTTGTTACCGCCGATGTTAGTGTATTGTGTTGGCCCAAACAAATCCATATGCAATAACTCAAATGATTTACTAGTGCTCATCATGCTTTTCTTAGGATGGGTGTTTCCAACTTGTTTATCGGCTTGACAAGAACTACAAAGCTTATCCTTCTCAAACACAACATCTTTCAAGCCTCTAACCAAGTCATGCTAAACCAATCTATTCAATTGTTTCATTCCAACATGACCAAACCTTCTATGCCATAACCAACCCATCCTAGACTTAGTGAACAAGCTTATTGACAATTGAGCTTCACTAGCATTGAAATCAACTAAGTATAGATTCTCATATCTAAAGCCTTTGAAGATCAAGTTAGAGCCATCTACACTTATGATCTCTACACCATCTACCCTAAATATGCATTTGAATCTAAGATCACACAATTGAGCCATAGATAGCAAATTGAAGTTCAAGCTCTCAACAAGCAACACATTAGAGATGCTCATATCATTGGATATTGCAATCTTACCAAGCCCCTTGACCTTGCCTTTGCCATTGTCACCAAATGTAATACTATCATAACCATCATTGCCATTGGTGTTGATTAAGTTGAACATTCTTGCATCACTGGTCATATGTTGAGTGCACCCACTATCAAGAACCCAATGCTGTTCACCAGCTTTGTAATTGACCTACAAAAGAAGATCAATTCTTTTTAGGTACCCAAACTTGTTTGGGTCCTTGAAGGTTAGTCACTAAGCTCTTTGGTACCCAAATGGCTTTCTTCTTTGAGCTCATCTATGGTGCACCAATGAACTTAGCCTTTACACCATTTGCACCCTTGGTAAGCACATAGAAAGAATCAAGCTTAATGGAGGATACATTAGCTTGTGACTTCTTGTTCATGCACTTTTGCTCTATATGACCAACTTGTTTGCAACTAGTGCAAAACCAACCATTGTTCTTCACAAAGCTAGTCTTGTGAGGAGCAAAGGCCATCTTGCCTTTCTTGGGGTATAGCCCAATCCCTCTTTGTAGAAAGAAGCTCTTTAGTTATCCAAGCATATAAGCAAGCGGTCCTCACCACCATAGGCTTTGCCTAAGGCGCGTGTGAGCTCAATGACCTCTTTCTTATGGGTCTCATTCTCAACCATTAGTGAGGCATCACAAGTGAAACCATCACTACTAGATGAGGTAGAAGTAGATGTACTATAAGAAGGGTTAGTGGGAGAAACAATGATAGGCTTATAGAATGATTCATCAATTATATCATAAGTTAAGCCTTTGTCACATGTTACAACATGTTCCTTCTCATTTTGCTCATTAAGTAAAGAGGAATGAGCTTTTTCAAGCTTCTTGTGAGTCTTGCCAAGCTTCTCATGGGCTTCCTCTAGCCTCTCACATTGAGCTCATTAAAGGCTTGCTTAAGGGATTTTAGTTCCTTTCTCAAGTCTTTGCATTCCCTTCTCTTAATATCAAAATGTTCTTTAGCATCTTCTAACATGTCAATTATTTCATCTTTAGTGGGTTCATCATCATTGTCACTTTCACTTTCATTATCATGTTCCTCATCACATCCATCATCACAAGTTTGTACCTTAGTGGCCTTAGCCATGAAGCATGATGGAGTGTCGAAGAGAGAAGGCTTCTCATTGATAGCAATGCTTGCAAGAGCCTTCTTTTTGGTGGTCTTGTCATCATCACTTGAGGAAGCATCACTATCCCAAGTGAGCACATATGAAGCACCCTTCTCTTCTTCTTGATGGTCACCTTGTCCTTCTTCTCCTTCTTTTCCTTCTTGTCCTTCTTCTTGCTCTTCTTGTTGTCGTCATCATTGTTGCTATTGTATGGGCATTGAGGAACAAGATGATCCTTGCTTCCACAATTGAAGGACCTTCTTGACTCTTCCTTGATCTTGGATGATGACTTCTTTCTTCTAGCATGGTAGCCCTTCTTCATCGTGAACTTGCCAAATCTCTTAACAAAGAGAGCCATCTTCTTATCATCCATCTCATCAAAGCTCAAGTCTTTATCTTCACTTGATGATTCTTGCTTTGCCTTGCCCTTGGATGATGTGGCCTTGAACGCCACACTCTTCTTCTTGTCATCCTTCTTGTCATCTTTCTTCTCCCTCTTTTCTTCCTTCTCATCATTATTTCTATAAGCATCATCGGTCATGATATCTCCCAAGATTTGGTTTGGTGTCATTGTGTCCAAACCGGTCCTCACTAGCAAGGTGACCAACATGCCAAATCTTGCGGGTAAGCATCTCAAGAACTTATGAGAGAAGTCCTTGTCCTCTACCTTCTCACCAAGTGCTTTGAGTTCATTGACAAGCACTTCCATCCGATGGAACATGTCTGGCACACTCTCATCTTCCTTTATCTTGAAGCTAGCAAGATGGTTATACCGCTGAGTCGAGAACTAGTTTGCGATAATGTAAAGAGAGAGAGCAAGATGGTTATACCACGAAGTCGAGAAATGAACCAATCAATCATAAGAATGAATACCAATAAAGACCAATCACCTCAGAATCAAATGATGACACAATGATTTTTTACCGAGGTTCACTTGTTTGCCGGCAAGCTAGTCCTCGTTGTGGTAATTCACTCACTTTAAGGTTCATGTGCTAATTGGCATCACACGCCAAACCCCCCCCCCCCGATAGGGTGCCACACAACCAACATAAGATGAGGATCACACAAGCCACGAGCAATCCACTAGAGTAACTTTTGGCTCTCTGCCAGGGAAAGGTCAAGAACCCCTCACAATCACCACGATCGGAGCCATAGACAATCATCAACCTCCACTCAATGATCCTCACTGCTCCAAGCCATCTAGGTGCTGGCAATCACCAAGAGTAACAAGCAAATCCCATAGCGAAACACGAACACCAAGTGCCTCTAGATGCAATCACTCAAGCAATGCACTTGGATTCTCTCCTAATCTCACAAAGATGAAGAATCAATGATGGAGATAAGTGGGAGGGCTTTGGCTAAGCTCACAAGGTTGCTATGTCAATGCAAATGGCCAAGAGAGTGAGTTAGAGCTGGCCAAGGGGCTTAAATAGAAGCTCCCACGAAATAGAGCCATTGGGCTCCTTACTACACGCAGCCTCGCGCTGACCGGACGCGCTGGTCAGGGCGATCGGACACACCTAGCCTACGTCTGGTCAACGGATGCATGCCACACGTCACCCTTGTTCAATGTCAGTTGCTTGATCTCAATGGTCGTATTACCCGCGCTTGCACTTGAGTTGCGACCGGACGCACCCGAAGGGCAACCGAACGCACTGCCACCGTGTCAGATCAAGCCAAACCCACGCATAACCAATTAGCGACCAGACGCACTGGTCCTTTGTTCTAACACCGAGTCAAGCCACGTCAGGTCGATTCTAAAGAGTTTCCTGAGCAGCAAAACAATGACCGAACACATCTAATTAGGAGCGATTGGACACGCCCAGTGTTAGGTCCACGTCTTGCTCGCACAGTCACTTACGTCAGCATTCATCAGCCTCGACAGAACGCACCATCGTTGAGTCCGGTCACCACTTGGACTAAACTAGAGCTTTCAACCCTACTACGCCAAATTCTTGGCAATCCCCAGCTACGCCTACCTCAAGCTCAATATGCCAGGCCCACGCAGTGTCATCACCGTCATAGGCAATTTTCAAGATGCTTATGAATGTGAGAGGCTAGCTATAGAACAGGCCTAATGGGATCTGATTTTGGATGAGTCAAAGCCTGCTAACGAGACCAAACAGGACACTAGCTCGGAAACACCCCGATGCTCGCCCCAATCTCTAGGACACTAACTCACGCTAGAAACTCTGGCCAGCATCTTACCTCTCGACTCTACGGTTTTAGCTTTGCCAGCAACCCTAGTACCACAAAAGGTACCCGATCTACCCGAAGAAGCAAAGCTAGAGGAAGGAAAAGATGATTCCACCGTCAAGGATGACCCCATAACCGGGGCCTAAAGCACCAACAGTGCTTTGCAACAATAAACCTTGGGTCAGCCTTGAGCAGAGGAGGGTCAAAGACAACAAGGCAAGTTTTACTAGTGCTATTAATACGCACCATTCGTCGTCGTCTTCCTTTGAGAAAAATATAGCACCTATATTCTAATGTTGCTACGCACAAAAGGGTATTGCACCCTGGACGACTTAGGAAGCACCTTCCTCAAAACACCTTGGGGCTATGCCCTAAGTTCTATGCAACGCCGCATAGTCACCACCCGAACAAAGTCATACTAGCTAGTCGTCGTTCAGCTCAACACACTCGGGGGCTATGCACAGACAAGCACATCAAAGCAGTTGCCATGATTTGTAAAGTCTCAGCACTCGGACATGTTAAACTAACATTCCCGAGCGCTCGAGGGCTACTACTACCGTCACACAACCATCACACACTCGAGGTTTGCAAAGAGTACTACCAGTCTGCAAATCAAAATTTTATTCAGATGTGGATGTCGTACTCACCTTCTTCGTGCTCTTCACCATTGTAAGAGGAAGGCAAGCCCAATGGCGATGCCGCTTGCATCATAGGGGGATGTGATGGTGATAGGGCCTCCTAGACGACAGCCGGCCACAGCATCGAGCACGCCGATGAGAAACCGCTGCACCAAGAGACGCATCAAACTCCTCCCTACAAAGTCAACAACAAATCTATCCTCACCTGAACACCATCAAGCCTAGGCGGAAGGCCTGAGTGGAGGTGGGCATGCCCCTCTTGGTAAGCCCCTCCTCTGATTCCTCCCATGAACACTTTTCTCCGGCCAATGAATGGAAGGCAAGATCTGACGACGGTAGGAGATGCGATGCGCAAAGGAAGGTGAGTGTGCAAAGGCTACTATGTAGATGTACTAACTCCCCCTCTCTCTTCCTCTATTTTATAGGCAGGGGACACACATGGTCGATGGAAATCATAGCAGTCTCCATGGGTGAAAGTGGGAGTTAAGTCCTAGCTACACCCCCACGATCTCTGAGAGGCACAGCTTCTAACATAAACACATGGGGAGACGAGCCGTCAATACCGATGCCTCAGCTTAATCGAGAAGAAACCCATCTACATTACCACAGAGGCCATGGGGCCCAATGGTCTAAACCCCATTACACCGTCACCTGAGCCGGTGCAAGCAAGTGATCTAACACTCAGATCGTGTACTCGGCCCGGCTCACCACCTTAGCAGGTGTAAGCGGTAGTGATTTGTTCACTATCCACCCTGCCCCTTCTAGAGTAAGGGGGTATTCAGAAGGGTCACCAGTATGACCCTAAAACCTTTGACACTCGGTGTCACAAAAATCTCCCAATACCCAAACGAACTCAAAGTACCTTATTTCAGCGGATGTGTGCCCCTTTGTCAAAAACCAGAAAACTAGTTGGCCCATGGTTGTAACCAAAGTATGAGCTCAAGAAATCTAGAAAAAAGAGTTTTATGACATGCCCCCACTGGTTAAGCTTTGTCCTGCCGCTTCCTTTCAGTGATAGCAGATGTTCACTCATTCTACCCGTTACCAGCTCGAAGAGTAATATGCGCAACTACCCACAGCTGCTCATGCATTCGTTACTTGCCCACAGTGGTTCCTGTTATATCCTCAGGGCTCCGAGACAATGTCCTCTCTCTTTCCACTAATGAGGCTCATGAAAATTTGGATCACGTTACATAACGGGTCTCAAAGAAAAATATGACGCCCTTAGTGTCTATTAACAAATGACCTATGTTAGGTCACCCTAAAAATCAATTGGCATAGTGACACGAGAGTGATGGAGGTGCATGTACCCCATCCTCATTATTGTTCTATGGCTAGGACTTAATGATGTGCAACCACTAATTATACAATGGAATACGTCGGGAACCAACTTCCCGAGTACAGTGGTGTTTTCACCCTAACATGGCGCCTACGGACGTCCTGGAAGCCATGCTTCTAGCTATCGGGTGCCACCACCCAAACGTGATGTTAACAACATCCCTAGGGCTATGCCTAGGAAACTACAGTTCCTGATATAAGGTGTACCACCAGAGCTAGGTGCTCACAGCTGCTGGGGAACTACATTCCTTGATGTATGGCGTACTGCCGCCCCACTCGATGCTTGAAGAAGATTCTCCCTACTTGAGAAATGCTCTTGGTACTCGAACGACAACATACTGGCTCCCCAAATTCTTGGGTATATCTTGTTGCATGGCTCAAAACTTCGGCAACCCAAAGGTGCTCACTAGTATTTACAGTACACAGAACTTGCAGGGGGAATTGCGATGTCCTAAGGGTTAAAGCTACATGCTAGCTTATCATTAAGTCCTATGTAGGCTATTGTCAGATATATGGGACATGGGTACCTACACCGCCCATATATGTGACCATCATCGGGCTATCAGCCCAGCAGCCATCGAGGAGGAGGACCGCAAGGGCTGACACGATCAACCAATGTGGAGGTCAAGGCAAACCAAGGGGGGTGTATCCGGACGATAGCTAGGATCAATCTGTTGCATGTATCATGTAAAAAACTAGGAACTCAATCTCTTAACCCGATCACCCTCTCTATAACCCTACCTCTCCTCCCTATATAAAGGAAGGTAGGGACCTCAGGCTCAGGATCCATCTTCCACCATTCCTATCTACTACGTAGCTAGGAGCAACAGCCCCTGTAATTGAGCATACGAATACAAGAGCAGCCACACCATTAAAGTAGGGTTTAGCATGCCACTGCACCCTAAACTAGTATAAATCTTTGTGTCTTGTGTGTTACCATCTGATTCTAACTACGCAATCACGTTGCTAGATATTACCGGAGCAAAACAATCCAACACTGAGGTTCTTCTCTTGTAATGATGATGATCTCTCTTGATTATGGAGGATGCCCTAGGGGGGTATGCTATGCTATTTATAGGGGGAACCAGGGGTCCTATGGGCCCATGAATTCATGCAAGGCAACGTCAAATCTGAGCCTTCAATAGGAACTAACCTTGAGCAACGACGTAGATTGAAACTAGGAGGCGGTGGAGAACCGACGTACGAAGGAGGGGCTGACACGTAGGGCCCATAGGTTGGTCACCCTGTAGGTGGGGCCGGTTGGCCCCACCTACCATGTCTTGGGCCGGGTCATGGTGTGTTGTCTTCTAGATGCTTCCAGAGTCTTCCTAAGTCGGTTTCATCGCGAAATAACATGATTTGATCTGACGATTGGGTCCACCTTGCTCATTTTCTGAATAAATCCTGCTGAAAACATAGATTCACCAAAACTCGTGGAATTTATCAGTTTAGACCCCTAGACCTATGTTGGTGATCATTTCCATGCATTTATACAAGCTATATTGATGGTTTATGATGAGTGTTAACTACCGTCAACAAACTCCTCCAAGCTAACCTTTGCTCGTCCCTAAGCATTGCTAAACTCAGTAATGGATCAGGAGTTGGAACAATGTTTTCACTCCTCAAAAGTACACATGCGTTCAAACAAAAAATCTCCTCTAGATTAGAACAGACTTATTTTACTTTCAAACTTACCCATATTACCTTCAACCATGGGGCTTCTTAGCCTTCACTTGGGTCTTGAGCAATTGAAACACAGAACGATCAAGTCAAGCACTATGTCTCTAGTTCTTTGCTCTACCATTGTTTCAGAGTTTTTATGGGTTATCATTGTATGACACTCTCAAGTCTATCAATATATGTGATATTTATGGATCCTCACCAAGGCAATAAGGATGTTATGCCTTTATCTTCCTACAACTAAGGCTTATGTGGAGCTCATATGAGTGAAAATAGCATGAAAGTGCATACTTGCAATACATATATAGATATAGTAAAGTCAAACCTCGGATTCAAAGAGAGCTAAGTCATACAATCAAATCAAGATGTGCATGTGTGTGGATATATGGTGGATATATATATAGTGGCTAACCTAATTCTACTATACTCCTTAAAAACATCTCTCTTTTAGAACTTGGAAATATTTCTACAAGAGAACAAGGGCTATCTTATTCATCTATCTTTTTTTAGACGAGCATCTAAGTACCTATTGTTTTAGATATCTTGGAGACTTGTCCATTTTTTTCTCAACTCTTTTTTTCTTTTTTCTCTTTTTTTATGAATAACTTTTGTATAGCCCCTGCTTCTTTTCTACAACAAAACTTTTGAGACATAGCAACAAGAACTTGGAGCATTTATTTGGTGGATGAAAAAATTATCAAGCATATTTTTTGTGTTTACTCCCAGTGTAGGAGTAAAACATTTTTGAGTGGATCTAAATGGAATGACATGTTTTTACGCCTACCCCTAGTGTAGGAGTAGTGTATATATGGGCGGTGCGTACATGGTCTTGCACTACAACAGATTGATATTTCAATGTCGCCACTTTCAATGTCGTAGCGATAGAAGTGACGGTGTCATACTTCCACCGCCGGTTGGACCGAAAGGGAGACCTCATAGGGAAGGAAACTGGCCATTGAAACTTCTACCACCCACGGGTTAACAATAGATACGATAGTGGTATTTTCTCCGTCGCATGAAAAGCCGAACCGACTGGGATAGGCATTCTGGCCACTGGCCCTACACAACCGTTTGGTCTACAGGCGATAGTAAATTCAGCGTGAGTTATTTTCCCATTTTCCAACTACCCACAACACAGTTGCATCACTAATATTACTCTGTACTTTCACTTCTCTATCTTCAAGGTTGGCATATTGTTCCTCTCTCCCAGTTTATATGAACCATTGCACGTCTCGCGCCGCACCACCACCACCTCCCACACGGTTGGCGTATTGTTCCTCTTACAATTTGTGTGAACCATTGCACGCCTCACGCCGCGCCGCCGTCAGATCCAAAGGCAATGGTATGCTTTCGCACTTCACTGATGGATCTTTGTTGGATTATTTTTATCTTTAGATCTCATTAGTAAGGAATGGATCTTTATTGCAAGCTCTTTGAAATGGAGGTGCCCCCCCAACTAGAGGAACGTAGTGGCCACCCTCACAGACAATCTCCTTCTCGACATTCTCTGCCACCTCTTGGCCCGCTCTTTATGCTCCTGCAAATGTGTCTGTCTCCGACAACCATCAGGTGCTGCCCCACACTATGGTCGGCTTCTTCTACGACACCGAGAACGGCAAGCAAAACTTCACCAGCGTCACCGGTGAACGTCCCCCTGACTTTTCCTTCTTGCCCTTCCTCAAGGACAATGTAGTTGTCTCAGATTGCTGCAACGGCCTTATCCTTGCTGGTGCCTTGGTGCAGCTAGATACCGCTATGTCGTCTACAATCCAATGACCCAAAAGTTTAATATACTGTCGACTAGCACCCATGATGTTGGCCATTCTGTTGGTGAGACTCGCTTGGGGTTTGATCCGACAGCCTCCTCGCACTTCCATGTGATTGAATATGTGGATGTCGACAGTTTATGCACAGATGTGGAGATCTACTCATCTGAAACTGCAGCATAGATCTATAAGAAATTTGAATGGGGCGAGGAGACTGATGTGATATTTTCAAGATCACCAAGTGTGTTTCTTAACGGTTGTCTGCACATTATGGGGGAGTCTAGGGGTACTCTATGATACTTGCTGTGGATACGGAGAGAAACACATGGAGAAAATTTGATAGGCCTAGTGGTCTTCAACACTCTATGCATCAAGCTCGGAGTCACTTGTGTGTATGTACTGTTGGTGGTCCCAATGATTCCAAGCTTTCAATCTAGATCCTTTAAGACTATGGTACTAATAATTGGACATTAAAGCATGTGGTCAGTATGCGAATCCGGTTTGGAAGGGTTAATATTAAATTTGGTTTCATGGATTGTGTTGACGACTACATAGTGATTATAGTTCACCCAGAATAAAATTTGATTTTCTTTGCTAGAGAGAATAGAACAATCATCACATATTTTCTATTTTATGTACCTATAGCATATTTCTAGATGCATAGAAAAAATGTATAAAATCAAAAGGATTTATAATTTGTGGTGGATGGAGTTTTTTTTACTTTCTTTTTTACTAGGTTAGGTTAGCTCCTAATACGTCAAAGGAAGACCTTAATTTTGAGGGTGAGTTTTACCTTTAATTGCCACTTTTTTTTGGTGGGGGGGAGCTGGTTTGGTTTTCCCATTTGTATATACATCTTGATACAGCTTGACATCGGATTAATTGCTTAAACAAAGTCATTAGCCGTGCAGATTAACATACAGTACATGATGAGCTTGAGCTTGACCGGCGGGAGCAACGACTCTGATCACAGTGACGCAAAAAGGATGCACAGAAAAGGCTCCAACAGATGAGCTACACTTTCAGGCCCAGCAACAGGTGGCCTTGAAACGACGGTACCGTTTTTTTTTCGATGCTATGCATTGCGGCATTGCTCAGGTCAAGCTCTTTTGGATTTGTGCCTTCCTTCAGCCGCACTCAGCAAGGAAAGTTCGGTTCTCGACTTTTTCTTTTTCTATGTACCAGCTAGCTTTTTCTATGTACCAGCTAGCGTGTTCGTACGTTGCTACAGAAAAACTAAACTTTTGTACTAAAAATACACGGATCGTCCGATAAGATAACAATACTGTAAGACATTAAACTGATATTTAATCCAAAAAACAAATTTTGTGAAATTAACAGTCACTAAGAACACGGCACCGCAGGCTCACAAACTCTACTATGTATACATTTGCATGATACAGCTAAAATAATATTTTATATCGGCAAGAAGTCTTCAATATTACAAACTAAATGAAGCAATCAAATATGTCAGACAAACATTGTTCAATCTACATACGTTGAACCTGTTTGACCAATGAAAATGCACAAAATGACTATTATATTAAACTAAATCCATGTCCATCATCTATTCAAAGTGCATGTCACAAGCGTGTAAATAATTTTAAAATTATTTAGTTCTCTAAATCTATGAGGCGCGACACGGTGTCATTAGCAAATTCTTAAACTCGACGACGTCTGGCTTCATCAACAAGCAGACGATTGCGTAAGCCTATAAACAAATAAAAAACTTTTGGGTCAGTATTGTAGTCAATAAATTAAATCAATGAATTACCCCAAAAGAACCTCATTTTGAAAATCATGTGCCTGATTACAAATAGGACTGAATACCAAATTCGCTGAAATCGTCAGTAGTGGTCACTCCGCCTAGATACTTTATTTAGTCAATACATATGAGTACATCAGTGATACAATACCTCCCTTTCTATTCATTTGTACATGCAGACTAGCTAAAATGCGCAACTCTGATGCTGCTCGCTGCCATTCCGATAAGTGACGGCATATGTGTGTATACTTGACGCTTATTATGATGCAGTGGTACCTACGAGTTACAAAATTGATTAGCATCAAACAATAAAAAATTGATAGCATGGAGCAATGATAAAATTTTTATTCTAAGTACCTTTCATTCATCAGCACCATATATCTGTACGGTCGCATCTGCACGTCATCCCTTCCTCGGATATTAGACACATGCACAACTATACCAATGACATCTACAAACACAAATGATAGTTATTGATGGAATAGGAGCATGAACAGTTAACAATATATTTTTAAATATAGGCGTATGAGGTATACCTAAAAAAAGTACTCGGCTCGAGCGTATACATCCTGGAAATCCATAAAGGTACGAGGACACTGACAAATTCATAGCTCTCTCGGTGGTGCATTAGCCATACTTTGTGGAGATAGAACCACAAAGTAGTCGACGCATAAACGAAAAATGTAGCCCAAAGGACCAACATGAATAGGCGCGAAGCCAACTCTCATGAAGTCATAACATTCTCCTACACTAAGCAAACGGTCGAACCTCATGGTTTGGTCGCCGTACGCAACCGCTTCCATTTTGGTGCCATGTAAGAATATTAGATCCAATACATAGATAACAATGGCCTGTAGAAAAAAAAAATAGACATGGTCCAAAAAGATTAGCTCAAAATGCACCTGCTCATCCTTCAAAATTACACGCAAATATGTATCACCATGGTGATATCGTACGTTGCCTTTCCAAAAAACCATGGCACTCACATCCCATATGGAAGATATGTGTTCCATTCCCACTTCTTGGAATTCAACCCATTTACAATCCCTTCCGTGTTAATCAAAATGATAAAACACACGAGTAAACCTATGTTGACAGAAAATGATTGCCTCGATCAATTACAAGATAAATGTAACGTAGTTACATGTAGATCTGTGTATCGGTGATTGCAGGTGGCGGGTCAGCGTACACCCTCTTTCTTTTGAGCGACCGACAACCAGAACCCATATCGGCAACTGAGAAACCAAAATCATGAAAATATACAGGATGACATTAGTCAGTCTGAACATAATATACTATTATTCTATGGAGATCGGCGGGCAATTAAAGATTTAAAGTTGTCCGCGTGCTCTGTGCCTCTGTCCTGTTATCTTGATAACGTCATGTGAGGCCTCTGAAATAACTACAACACCTACATTGTTAATTTGTTAGCATACATGACCGCAAATTTGATGCCCGTGCGTGGCCACGTGCCAACAAAATTTGAACTGCAGTATACGGTGATAGATCGTGATGCAAATCAAACCACCAAAATGAGATCATGTTTTGGTTGCTATCACGATGCCTTAGAAATAATTTTTAGTCAAAGTAACCAAAGCAACGCATGGGTAACAAATTCATTTTTAGTCATGCCGACGCCAACACACGGTGGATTGTGGCTAAGATGAATATATAAAGTCTATTTTATGATCTTTAGTGTAGATCAAGAGAAAGATTGCAGAAAAAATATAAATTAACATGAAAAATCTAATGATGTTAAGACCCAAACAAGCAATGGACAAAGTTAGCTTTTTCAAAGTTGCATCTCAAATTAATGCTCTCCAGGCTCCACCACAAACTGGTCAAGCATCTTGCCACTGCTCGGCTACAACAGAGAGAAGATAAAAACCAAAAAAAAAACCACCTAAATCGCCAACACCATTGGCCCTTGCTCAGACGTCTGCATGTTGCCTGCCTCGGCATGCGCGTCGCCCACTCCTTGCCCACGCGTCCTCCTTGTCATGACCACGCGCTCGCTGCCGCCGTCCGGCTAGATGAGATGCTACATGCTAGAAGAGGAGTCACTTGGCCACGGCGGTCTTCTCCTCGAACGCCTTGCCGCGTGCAGCCAGTGAGCACCCTTGGCCCTTCTTCGGTCGTCCCCGTGTCGCGTGCAACAGTTTGGCCCCAAAGCTTGTGGGCTCATGGCTGTCGTTCTCCTCTACTCCTTCCTCGCCGGTAGGAATGCCGCCACAGTGTCGGCGTCCCCCACAACCCGCTCGTGCGCGCCGCATCACCCACGACACACATGTCGCGCGCCTCATCTCGTCGTGGAACACCAGCTCATCGGCTAGGCTGGCGCACTCGTCGCTACTGCGCTCAAGCCCTCCGATGAGTAGGTCGCGTGGATGCCTCCGAGCGTGCCGTGCTATTCGGGTGGAAGCGTAGCTCAGCATCCGAATCCTACTCTCCGTGTTGCTTCAGTCCAACTGTTGTGCATGGGATTGGGATCTCGCCGTGTTCTGCTAGCGCCCAGCGGTCTCTCGCTGATGTCTGGACGCTATCGTCCCTTGGCGACCTCGCCGCTCTCAAGATCCTCCAGGTCAACTCCGCGCCAGATCTGGCGGCATGGCCCCTGTCCTGAACTCCCGGCCTTGCAGCCTCCAAGAAGCAGCAAACGCCTGGCGGCACGGTTCCTGTCCCGGGTCCCGGCAGGCCTCCAAGGCTCCAAGCTGGTACTGTGCAAGTAGCATGTTTGCATGTGTGGGCTTCGTGTTGCATGTGTTGGCATGTACAAGTCTCCAATGGGTGACGTACATGTTTGCATGGTTCTGTCTCGGTTTTTGTATTACATGTGGACATGCACGGCTCAGTTTCCTATTGCATGTTTGGGATCAACAGAGCGGGGCGACGGAGCGGGGCGTAGCGCACACGATACCCTTAGGTATTTTTTAAGCCACACAGGCAATAAACATCGAATCAAAGTAACCAGAAGCACGAAATCATGGTAAATGGCTGCGGTAATGATTCGATTTTAGGCACAGATAGAGGTTCACAGTCTGAGAACTTGAAGCAGAAACACAGAGGGTTCATGACGAATTACTGGACCAAACCATTCACAAACTACTACCACGACAACACGCATCACATCGCCTCTGCACGTATCTATCCAAGACTCTTAAAGAGGTATGATTTCATATCACACAAGCACGGGAGGCAATAACAAATAAAGAAACGCATCAGGACAGGATCGGATTCAGTAACAGGGTGGACGTTTATGGAAGACAGAAGATGTTGGAAGCTCCTCGTGACAGTCCTCCTCGAGGGCACCAAGACGACAAAGGCGATGGCAGCAGAGGACGACAATGGTGATGCGCTATGGCGAAGCACAACCGGTGCGCGAGGGAGGGCACGAGGGCAGAGGCCGGTGCGAGCGAGGGCGAGCTCAGCTGGCGAGGGTGGGCGCTATGGCGAGGCCACAGGATTTATAAGAGCCTCTCTCTTTCCTTCTGTGTTAATTCTCTTTCCTTGAGTAAGGCGCAGGGGAGCTCGTTGCCATGTATGCTGGTGCATGCAAACATGCAATATGTATATGGATAGCACAATAATTTTCTACTTCCTATTTTGCCGTGATTCCTATTTTTCTACGGGCGAATCACAATCGTGATGAGAAAAAAATCAGAAAGGAAACCAAATACCTCCCTGGATTGAGCTGAAGGAAAAGGATAGATCATAATAGCGTAGGTTACCGATTGTATTAGCATAGTGACTCCCATGTTATACAGGCTGGCAAAAAAATCTGAACATGTCCACTAGATAATCACGAAGGCAAATGAGGTTTACAAATTCCTGTAATATACCAGATTGAATCCGGGGAAAATAATTTCAGAATTGCATGCAGCGGCAGACAATATAATGATAAAGATGGCGTACCTGAGCATAATCAGTCTTGATCTCATTTTGTATGGAAACAGAAATATATCATAATATGCTGCATAATATAAGGGTAGGGTCAAAATGAGCTTGGATTTTTGTAAACAAAAAGGGAAATGGCATCTAATGCCTGCAAAGGACAGGGAAGGAAGTCAGATAAAGGGCAAGGCATTGCACAAGAGATGAAATATCTTATCCCTGGCAGAGGAGAAAGATATGTAAAGTGCTTTCCAAATTAGAACCAATTAATAGTAGGGGTACATGCCAGGAACGTATTATGTGCATAAGCAAATATATTACTACAATTTTCCATTATCGCAAAGGGTAGGAAATGCAAAAAAAAAAGGAAACAGGCAACTAAAACCATCTAGCTTTAGTTTACAAACAGAACTCTTGTTGGGTCAAAGGGATTAAAATATATCCCCATGTCACGGTACTAGTAATCAAAGATGTACAATAGAAGAAACACTCGTTAATAGTTAAACGCTGGAATCCGTAGCCGCAAATTGGTAAAATATGATGGCAGTTATGAGGTATCATAAAATTAGTTTAGCAATATGAGAAACACCATGACAATTTAAGGCACCTGAAGGTAAGGCGCATAGTTCGAACAACATTTAGTATCGACTAAACACAGAGAGCTAAAATCGCATGGCTCAATTCAGTCTTATTTGTGGTATAGGTGTGTAAGGCGAAGGAAATCAAGAGTAACATGCATAGACACCTATCATCTTTGGATGCAAATCATGTGTGAAACATAATCATGTAGACTATTTCATTTGGTAAAAAAAAAAACAGCGCCGTTACTTTAGTGCTACTACCACAGAGGTAAAATGAGGCGGTAAACCAAAAATTTTGGCATACCGAATTCCATAGATTGTAAGCATGGCCTCGCATTGGATGGTCACCTCATTATATGTCTAGCAATGCAGAGGACCCTTGCAAGGATGCACTGGGTCTAGTAAAATGGTCGTAGCCCCCAAATAGGACATGACAAATCAATCCCAGAGCCAGACTGACACTAACATATGACAATCAAATTTGTGGTGGCAGATTATGAGGCTCTAAAATACGCTAATCCAATTTATTAACATATGACAATCAAATCTGTGGTGGCAGACTATGAGGCGGACCTAGAATACACTAATCCAATTTATGGAGATGGATTAGAAGGAGAAAAGGGAAAAATTGGTACTACGTCTCACATGGGGCTTTGCCTGGACGACGCCTGGATGAGGCTGCTGCAATGGTGGATCATGGCGAATCTGGAGCCTAGCAGCACAAACAAACAGAGTGTGGTATACAAGATCGTGACACATACTTTGAGTAGTATTCATCTACTGCTGCTCCCACTACAAGCTTGGCTATGCTGTAGTGGGTGACAAGCTCGTGAAGCCCTTTGGCAACATCGTCCTTGTCAATTACTACTTTCTCACAGCAACCTGTAATATAACAATGACAATAAAAGCAGTGGAATTTCATTAAAATAATATTGAAACTTTTAATACTATTCGCTACCATCATATATAAAATTTACAAATTTGTGATCCATATATAGGACTATGGTTAAAACAGAATTGAATTGAAGATAATACATGGTACCTGTCATTGAGAGTTGACTATGGGTCTGCATTTTCCTGCAATAAATTAAATATTTTAAGGAAATGAATGAACATAAGAAAATGAGAGAAATTGTATAGATAATATTCTGTATTGAAAGAGCTGAGAATTCATACTGCATGAAACAACTAATAATATAATAATCTAATATGGACATAATATATTACACGGCACATCTCATTGTCACATGTACACATGGCAAGAACATATTCTTTAGCGAGGGCATATCTCAATTGACAAGGTTAAATAAAAGTTCATAAAGAGGACGACCCACATGGTAAAGGCATATTCAGTAAGCAAACAACCGAGGAACCTATAATTGCAATTGTTACTTATGCATCTTCCTTAATATATAGTCTGGACAGCTTCTAGAATTTGCAGACAAGACCTTTAATAGCCTGTTGAATATCGTCTTTTACCTATATTTTTATAATCAAGTTGCAGATATAGAAACTCAGTGACCATTTAGAAGCTCTCAACCTGCACAAACTTTTGATAGCCAATAGTAGGTCCTGAAATCATCCAAATAGCGCGATATGTTGTGCCAGCTTCTAGAATTTATAGTGATTTTCTTGTGATTTTGAGGCAGGAAGGAGGAGTATTTCATTTGCGTGGCACAGTCTTCCTGCGTCAAGTACTCCTCCATATCTATTTTACAATCCAGGATGTAAGTTAGATATCATATGCAAGGTTCAACTCCGCCGATATCTTTTACAGTCCTAACTAAATTGGAATGAACTCTACATGGAAATTGCATAATAACATTGTAAATGTATATAGCACTCAAAAGCTTATATTCTAGAGGTGGTATAATTTAGAGTACACGTAGATACATGTCTATATTGCACTCCAGGTATTAATATAAGAAGTATGTCACTAAAAGAAATAGATTGTAGCTCCATAATTATGAGAAGATGGCCCAGAAACTAAGCATACCTTTTTTCTTTCAAAAAGCCGACAACCATCTACATCAGAACAAATGCAACTATTTTATAACCATGCCCATCGAAACCTACACATTGAAGGGAAAAAATGTGAGGCAAAACTTTGTGGCTCATTGCTATGGCAACTGCAGCGCAACCAAGCTAACACTGTGAAGGTGGAAAACGCATGGGATAGAATGATAACGGAAAGGAACTTGCATATCCATGATTAATTAAAGACAGAATTATTTCGTCCCTGGATGCTAAGATGAGTTTTGCCAAGTGCATTAATTAAATAAGTAACTCAAGCGGCAAAGGACATAAAGGGGATTTAGCGCTACCCACTCATAGATCTACTGATATGCTGAACAATATGGAGATGGGGATGTGGATTAGTGGGGAAATAACGCGTACTGCCATGAAAACGAAGAGCAGCTCTGCAAATTAAAGTTACACAGGTGTTCCCAGTGCAGGGAAACAAATAGATATATTGATATGTGCAGTAGTGAGTAATAGATGGATAGATGCGAATGCAGCACAGGAAAACTGAAAATTGGCTCAGAAGTTACAACAATATTAGTGACTATCGGAAGTACATAATGATGTGTGCATCTTCTCAGTCATTCTGATAGATCAGTTATTATTTACATAATATGGAAGAATGGTTTCCGGCTCAAATTTGAGCATCACAGAGCATCATTGTGCGGATAAGAAAAGTTTGGTTTGATAAAAGTACCGATCTATACAAGTTACTGTACAATTCCTAGATAACTCTCTACACCAATGCAAAAAAAATGTTTATTTATCTCAGAGATTACAATGGTGGATACCATCCTATCTTCTGATAATGCATACTCTCAGACTCTCGGTGCAAGCTATTGCATTAGCAATCTGATTTTGCCTATCCTTCATGTGAAGAAGCTTCCCTATAAATACTTCATCTCACCACTACATGTGATTCGGATTTGGCGCGCATTAGTTTTTGTTAGTTGGGCTCATTGACTGGGCAACATGTTACAGAAGAAACTGCAATTATTCAGTCAAAGCTTGCTGGTGTGGTGACTGGTGAGGTTCAGTTCCTGACTAACAAAAACTGAAGAACAGTGTAGCTAGGTTCTACTAATGTCGAGTCCAGTAGCTTACGACATTCAGAAATGGAACATTATTACCTACCTTTACTGCTCTGATATCAAGGTTTATTTCGAGGACTGCAAAGGATCCAAGTTGTGCTTTGTCATCAGGTCGTAGTTCATGGATGCTAGCTGAGAGATGTTCTGCACATCACAGAAAAAAAAGAAGGAAAGGACAATTCAGTCATCAAAGACAATATTCAGAAAAGAAAACTCTTATGCAATGGAACATGGTATTTTTTAGATAATAGTTTACTTTGAATGAGAAGTTGGTGAAAGAATATTTCACCCGCTCCGGCGTTCTTGCTGATCTTGTTCTTCTCGGCGGGGGAAGGGAGCAACAAGTCTGTGATAATAACCGATAATAAGAAGTCATTCAGAAAATGTCCTATTTATTGTTTAGCTATTCATAACAATGTCTGCTATTTCTTTATGATATTGATATCCACTATGATGATCTAGGCTAGGAGCTGTGCTGTTCCATCAAAAGAATAGTAGTAATTTGTGTGGACGAAACTGTGAAAATTTAACATGCAAATTATGTGCCCACCAATGTATGGTCGAGCTTGACAATGTCAGTCATAGAGATACATACAATCTAAGGGGTCTGGTCCACAACATCATAATTAGGTAGAAAACAGTAGAAACAGCAAAACGCCAAGCATGAGTAAAGCAGTAAGTGAGAGTGGATCAAGATTGAGACTTCTTTTCATGGACACCACCGGCTGATAAAAATATAGATTTGCAATTATTCATGGACACCACGCAATACGAAAGAATTGCGTGATTTATATAGTAGATAGCTACATTATCAAATTATCTAAAAAAAATATTATATTCTTTGGTCAGGCAAGCCCATCTAGCAGAATAAACAAGAATACAAAATGAATATCTACTGCAAGAACAAATATATTCTTTGTGCAGCTACACCAAAATCGGTATCATAAAAACAAATGACTATTAAAGTATGAACTGCAGGAACAAACATATTTTAGCAAGGCCAATAAAAACATTCTAATGTATCTAGTAGCAGAAGGACTTAAGTTTAAGTTCAGTAGCTCCAAGCTCGATCTAATTTTTTATAACTTTTTTATAACAACAGCAGTTCGTTTAACTTACACAGAGCTACTTGTGTGCTGATTCAAGTCCACCAGCAGCTGGTGTTCGCCACTACAAGTACGGGCCACTGCAAAATTTACAAACCATCATTGACCATTATTCTGATTTGGGAACTGCATCACCATCTGACCAATGATTAGTAGTGGAGCACTCAAAATACGTACTGCTACCAATTTCGTTGGTTAAGGATCAGACACAATCATCAGCGCATGCCATAGGCAATGAAGGGGAGGCAACAAAAGGGAAGGAAAGACCGCATACCAGCACGAATGGGGTTAATGCTCATCTCGCCACCCTTCATCCTCGCGTCCACTCAGCAGTCGCCACCTCTCGCCATCCAGGCCGATCGCGCCGGATCCGCCATACGCGCTGCTTCTCACCACCCCTGCCCTGGCCGCGACCGTGACCAGGTAGCAGCGGCCGGCGGAGGGCCTGATGCCACCATGGTCGCGGGGAGCAGGGCCATCGTCGGTCGAGGGGAGCAGGGCAGCGCCCCCGTCGGTCGAGGGGAGTGAGGCCGCCGCCGGTCGTGGGATCGAGGGCTGCGGGAACGCACCAAGGGATGGCGGCCGCTCGACGGCGAGGACGCAGGCCACGCGACGGCGAGGACACAGGCCGCGCGACGGCGAGGACGCCGCGAGACGGAATCGGGTGAGAAGGACGACGGAGAGCCGCTCGACGACGAGGACGGCGGTCGCTCGACGGCCACGGACGCTGGCCGCGCGAGGGCGAGGGCGACAGTGGTGCGGGGATGGGGATGGGGAGCGGCACGCACCGCGGCGGCCCGTGGGATCCAGCGGGTCGCACGGAGAGGCGGGTATCGCTGGGGAGGCGGAGCGAAGACGAAAAAAAAGTCACGCTAAAAAATAGTCTTTGTTCTTTTAGTTGTAGAAGACAGGATGAGAAAATGGTCATGAAGGCCTTAATCAAAAAGGCCTATCCTGATTCAAAGAATACTTGATGGGCTTTTTATGGCGTCGACTTGGTTTCTTAGCCAATTTTCGGCAAGAACCAGTCCTAGGCCGCGTGCCCATATTGGTTAAAGGCCCATCTAGTCCATCAATCCGCCCTTTAAGCCCATGTCTTTGCCTAACAGAGAGGCAGCAGCGCAATCAAAAAAAAAAAAACAGAGAGGCAGCAGCATTCGGTCCATGTTACATGATAAAGCCTCCACCTTTTTTTCTTTTTTTGCATTGCATATACATCATCTCGTGGTCTATATCCATGTCTATACCCCTCTCTCTCTCTATCTATATATATAGAGAGAGAGGCAAAATTTCTGACACAAATTTTTTTCGTCCCGCCTAATCATGAGTGACTCCGTTTTCCCCACTATTTTTTGTTTCCGTTCTGTCTCCGACAGTAACACGGCGTTGTTTCAGAATTCTCTTTGTTCTTTCCATGCCGTGCCCTGCTTGCACTGTTCTGCAGCCCTTTCCTTTCCGTGTCCCACTTCTGTTTTCCGTGAATACTTTTTTTCGTTTTGATGTTTCCCTTTTTTTCCTTTTCTTGTCCGGCTCCTGCTATTGGCCGCATAGTATCTCTGGTTTCAAATAACAAAATAAATAATCTCTACACCTAAAAAAATTATAAAATAATCATCTACCGGGTGATACCAAAAACGTATACTATCCGATCACAAAGACTATAAAAAAATTATACCAAATACGTATACTATCCAACAAATATGTATACTATCATGATGTCTTTTCTTGTCAAAATCGGCAGGGAATCGTCCACTAACCCTCTACCGGCAGAATTCATAAATGAAACTAAGTCTGATACTTGCGTGTGTCCGTGAGTTTTAATAAGATATAAAAAGTTTATCTAAAGTAAACATAATTCCCTTAAATTCACCTTAGATAGCTGTGGTGAACACACGTGTTGTCCTATAAAATAGATCTAGTCGATTTCAAGTAATCATGTAAACATCAATATTCATCCTTCACTCGACACGCGTTCGTGTTATATCCGGTTCTGATACGAAGACCAAATCTATGTGTCTGCGTCCGATACAAAGTCTTCAAAGCTCACACGTCCACGTCCTACCCGAATCTAAAGACAAAATCTACCAAATCTATGTGTCCACGTCCTATACAAAGTCTTCAAAGCTCACGCGCTCGCTTCCTACCCGATTCTAAAGACAAAATCTACATGTCTGCATCCAATACAAAGTTCTCGTAGCTTACACGTTGATATCCAATCACTAAGGCCCACTTAAAAATTTTTGGAACCCGTGCAACACACAGGCATTGATCTAGTAAATACAAAATTATGGATCGTTGCACCTTTCATCTTTTTCTATAATAAATAAATATTCTCACCACTAAATTATTAATGTAGTTTTGATTTTGAATCTGTATACCTAATAAATAGCCAAAATTTATATGATAGTAATTTTGTTCTACCTGTCGTATTTGACTCAGTCTGTTTCCCGCGTCATCCGACTCCATCATGTATAATCGATTTTTACGAACCGTCCATAATTCCGTTGCAGTTTTTTCCCGAACCTATATACCCCCACCGGCCCCACGCTTGGGCTCACGCGTTTCACCGGCGGCGCACGCCACTCCTCACTTCCTCAGATGCTCGCACCTTGTCGGCTCCAAACCCTCACCACGCCGTGCCACCGCGCAGGCTCCGGGCCTCGTCAGCTAAGCGTGCGCCAGGACTTTCTGGGCCGCGCCAGCCGCACGCGCCACGCGGCTCGCCGGACCCTGCGCTGTGCCTGCCTGCCGTATTCGCTCTTCGCTCCACCACCCGCTCCGCGGCCGTACGTGATCATCTCGCATTTGTTGTGACATTTGAGGAAGGTTACGGGTTGGAGAGAGAGAAAGATAGTGGAGGACACATGTGTTAAAAAGATAGTGGAGGACGCATTTGACATCTCGCATATGACAGAACTCTAAAGATGGGGAATGTGTTAATAACAACTTAAGAGTAAAAACAACGACCCGTTGTAACGCAAGGACACTTTTGCTAATGATATGATAATAAAAAAGGATTTTACGATGCACATGCACTAGCACGACCGCTCGAGATGTCGTCTCCTAACAATAATCTAACAAAAACACACGCATCATCAGCTCGGGGCTGAGTGCACAATGAACCACACCAGTTGACCTACTAGAAAGCCAAATCCGTCCACTATTTCCCCCCTTGTCGATCAAAATCACACACGCGGCGCATCTTGTACCCGATCTCTGCATTCATCATTCATGCACTTCTCGTGGTCGGGGGCAAGCAGCAAAGCATCATTCCCGTGCCTAGACCACTAGGACGACCCCGCACGCTGCACTGCCACTGCTCCTGCAAAGAAAACTAGAAAGGGCCCCGGCCGGCGACGTGGATGGTTCTGGTCAAGTTCGCTGCGCCGGCCTGGCCACCCGTCGATCTAGAAATTCCACGCTCGGTTTGCCCGGCCGTTAGTTTACAGCTCGTTATTGCCTCTTTCACGATTTGTCTATTGGAAGGATACGTTGTATCCAGTGGTGACGATTGACGGCGCACGCAGAGGGATCTGTACCCTCGCAACATCTGATGCATGATCCACCACCCCAATCTTCCAAGCCATCCTTGCAGTTCAGCTGAAGCTGGAATCTTTTGGCGTTTCTCTCTGTGCGGAGAAAGAGCATCACCTTCCTTGGTGCACGCATTTGATTCCCAAACAGATAGCGTCCATCCATCCACGACCACGAGCCTCCAGCTTGCGGTGGATTGGAGTTTGGTATCAGTAATTTTCAGCAATTCCCGATTCCGTTGACAAAAGGGTCGCCCAGCCCTGGTTTCATCTCCGGATCTCTATCTAATGGCTAGTCACTTATCAGCAGACGGGTTCCTTTCCTTGTCTTCACTGGCATCAGTATGATTACTGGTCCCGATGTTTGACGCCAGTGCTTTTGTCACTGGTGTGTTTTCACTGTCAGTTTGCAGCCGGTAGAAGGAGCGGGGGCAGTTGGTTGGACGCGCAAATGCCATGGCCCATGGCGCCGCCAGCATCATCATTTCTCTAACCTCCTAGTGCGAACCGACCTCAGGAACAACCGAACGATGATGCAGTTATTAGTTGTGCGTGTGGTTGCATTGTGGTATCCTACATCTATCGTCGCAAAAGAACTCCATTATGCCTCCGCCTACCTCGCCTGACCGATACGTCCCTGACAACTGTCCGGCTCTCCGCCGAGGAGGCAGGCAACAAAATGTCGATGCGTTAGCTGCTGCATTTCTTTTTCTTTTTTCCTCTCTGACTATGCAAACAAACGCGATATCATTAAGCCTTGTTTAGTTTCAGGAATTTGGATTTTGGGGCTATTGTAGCACGTTCGTTTTTATTTGACAAATAATGTTCAAACATAGACTAATTAGGCTCAAAACGTTCGTCTCGTAATTTCCCACCAAACTGTGCAATTAGTTTTTCTTTTCGTCTACATTTAATGCTCCATGTACGGGCCGCAAATATTTGATGTGACAGGTACTATAGTAACTTTTTAAAAGTTGAGGTAAAACTAAACAAGGCTTATGCGAATCGAAAGGGCCACTAGTAGTAGCAAGAGAAAAGGCGGAAGAGGAATTGATGCTTGAGTGGATGGAGCACATCGCAGGCAGGAGGATGTGTATGTCTTGAGGCTCTTCGGTCTTCGCTGTGCTACTAGCAGTCTGGCACATTAATCTGAGTACTCTACAATCTCGCTGAACATTTCTTCAGAAAACCCTACTCCCACACAGCTGAGCTGGCACTTCGGGCCCAACCTTGGTCGCAATCCCACACAGCTGAGCTGGCACTTCGGGCCCAACCTTGGTCGCAATATTGAGCCTTGTTTAGTTGGACCCTAAAATCTAAAAAGTTGCTACAGTACCTGTTACATCGAATGTTTGCGGCTCGTGTATGGAGCATTAAATGTAGATGAAAAGAAAAACTAATTGCACAGTTTGGTGGGAAATTGCGAGACGAACGTTTTAAGCCTAATTAGTCAATGTTTGGACACTATTTGCTAAATAAAAACGAAGATGCTACAGTAGCCCCAAAATCCAAATTTCGTGAACTAAACAAGGGCTGAGCAGCACCGATGAAATGGAATGGAGTTGGAGCCGATGACAATCAGTTCCCGGCAGCCTGTTCCGGGTTCAGGGAGGGCCTGAACCTGATGTGATGTAGACATTGTTTAGATACGTATGTATTTAAAAATTAAAATGGATATACATGCATCAAATAAAGGCCCGTAGGCGTAATTACCTCCACCAGCACCATCCTCGTGTTGCGCAGTTCACATTAAAATCCAGTCAATTCAGCTCGGGATTTCGTTCAGTTCAGGGTACGGGTTCGGTAATAAAGGCGCCGGCATCGGTCTGGGTCGTGGGCGGGCCCGTAAATGGCTGTTCGCTTGCTCCGTAAATTTTCAGTCGAAAATAGTGTTTTTCTCTCACACCAAACCAGCCAGCAGTAAATAATCTACGATACGATACAGCCTCCCGAACAGGTTTCATAGCGTGTACGTTTTGCCAAGAAAGGCCGCTCCGGGTGCAGAGGACCTAGCTGCCGGTAGACGTGGATTCATTATTCGAGCCGGGCTGCCAGAGGCAACGTGGGCAGAGGAGCAGCAGCTGCTGCTACAAGCTTTAGGCCTCGTTCGGTTGTTCCGGAACGAGATTAGGATTCGTTTTGGCTATTTAATCGCTATATAAATTAGCCTATCCTTCCGTGTGGGAATCTTCCATGCCACGAGTCCGAGAAAAATGAACGCGCCCTTAGCGATAATAGCGCTGCTCTCGATCCAGGAAATAAAGAACCCTTATCAGAACTCTCCTTTACGTGCTCATTGCTGTAGTGTAGGTGAGAGTTTGTTGGATTGCCGACTTTGCGTTGGTTGGGCAAGTAATAGGTAGCGGTACATGTACATGCGTATCTGATTGATGAGCCCAAACAAATGAAACGCGATGGAGTAGGAGTACATGACAAGGTCCACGACGGGCTTGGGGTGTCACGCCGTTTGTCGTTGACACCTCAGAGCGCGCGCTGGCTGCAGCGATCGACGACGGACGTGTACTGTACACCTCAGAGCCGGCTGGGCACGGGCACCAACAGGTGAGGCTAACTTCCCAAGAAGTGCTACAGTACCCGTCACATCGAATCTTTCAATACGTGTATGGAGCATTAAATGCAAGACCAACATTTTGAGCCTAATTAGTCCATGATTAAACACTAATTGTCAAATAAAAACGAAAGTGCTAAGGTAGCCAAATTACAAAATTCCCTCGACTAAAGACGCGCTGAGCCGCTCTTGGATCTCATCGACCAACCCAACACCTATGCGTCGTCATGTCATCTTTCTGCCTCGAGATCCACAGGAAAAGGGTCGCCTGAGAGCCCATCCCGTCAGCCTGCTGTGGATCGGGGAATCGCAGTAGTGCAGGTACTTGTCACCACTCACGAACTCACGATTCCAACTCCACTCGGTCCCGCTCGCGCTTGTCTTCATTTTGCTTGCCTCCCAGTGCAGTGCGAGTGCATTGTCCAGCGGAGATGGCGACCGCGGCTGTCGTCTGTCGAGCCGAACGCCCGAGCGCACACCTCTCAACCGTCCACCGCCGTCCGTATGCATGCGGATGATGCGATAACAATCGCCGGATGCGGGAATCCTTTTTTCCTCTGGGTGGCTTTGCGTGTCGTACATTGCACACAGCACCTAATAACCCTACACGGTGCCGTACGCAAGCGATCGAGTTGCGGTGGTTCGTCTCGATCGTCGATCACCGGTAGGCGGCTGCTAGCTTGTCTGGACGGGCCTCCTGCCCTCGTGTTGGCATGACCAAAGATAATGCATCGCCCAACTCCAACTGGCCTGGTGGGTTACTTCCTCGAGGCCCTTGTCGTGTCCATGCATGGCGCCCATATCTTTGCCTTTGCCGTGCCGTACACTCATACAATGTCTCGAGACAAAGACACGTGGGAGATCTTGAGCAATTACTCTGGGGGCTACGAGTTACTGGCATTATTTTGTGTCACTCTCCCCTGTGGTACTATACTACTATAATTACTTGTTATCTCTCACGCAACGCAAGCAGCACCTGATGACAGGGAAAAACGAAGGGATGAGCGTGCGCGTGCACCGGAGCACCAGCACACCTGCACAAAAAGGAAGGCGCAGGCACAACCAGAGAAACGATCCGCCGGCACCGCTCGGACGGAGGCACAACAAAACACCAGTGACCAGCCCGGCAGCCCCGGAACGGCGTGCGGGTCGCCCGCCACCCACGAGGCCCGCCTCATCCCAAGCACGAGTCGGTGAAGGCAGGTTGCGCTCCAAGGAGAAGGAATTGCTTCTTTATTTTTTTTATTAGGAAGGTCCGGAGATCCAAGGAATTACTAGGCCAGACAGATGTTGACGTTGGCATATATCGCAGGCTCAGAGAAAGAAACAACAAAGTGCGGTATAGCTAGCTGTACCTTTCGTTCTCGCGCATCGTCCCAACAACCGCGCGGCGATTAAGGGTGTGTTTAGATGCTCCTGCAATGGTAAAACTTTTGTCCTTAATTTTTTGCTGTAAAAACTTTTGGTATTTGGTGTCTAGATGTATGGCAAAACTTTAGCCGTGCAAATACAACACGTGCTCCCAAGACGTTTTTTTTCATAGTTTTGGGCCTCTTGGGCCCTAAATACTAAAAGTTTTACTGCCTAAGTTTTGTTGTTTTTGTCTATGGTGTTTAGATCTATTTTGCCAAAAGATGAAATAAAACAACAAAAGTTTTGACCAAAATGGGAACTAAACATGCCCTCAATGCAAGAGGCAAACAAAACACAAGAAATTTCTAGCGGAAGCCACACCCGCGGCTCGCAAATCCTCTCTTCGGATATTTCGGCTTGATGCCTCCCTCCCACCGGCCGCCGCTAGCATAGCTGCAGGACGTTTTTTTTTTCTCACGTGCAAGCCAGCCGTGGTGCCTGCCATGCCTGATGGAGTGCTGGGCGTGTGGCCTATGGAATTGCATACCGCCCTACAGTATTGTGTGACAGGAAGGTCAAGAACTCGTGCAGTCTTCCTGGATCGGTGCGACGGTGCCGCACACCCATCCGCCGGCCGGCCAGACTGCTGCGCGGCACACAGAGGCCAGAAAGCGCGGGAACGAACGGTCGCCCCCCGGGGGCAGTGGGCACCCACCGCCAGACACCGACCCCACTGCTACTACTACTACTACTAACTTTGAATCAGCCCATCAGTGCGGGTGGGCCCGCGGCGGCCCAACTTCCCACCAAAGCCCGAGATCCCGTGACCGGTTGCGATCATGCATGCGATCCGGGCATCCTGCTCCTGCCGTGGGCGGTTGCACTCCCGCCGAATTCCAATTGTTGCCCAAGCCTGCAACCGCACGCCGCCGCGCCGCGCGACACCCCCCCATCCATCTCCTTTCCTCCTTCCAAGACTCCGCTCCCCAGTCCCCAGTCCCCACCACCTCTCTCTGACTGCGCCTGCGCGGCGAACAACCGACAGGGCAGCCGCGACGCGCGCCCGTACGCCCGATCGGGATCGCACGGCGCGGCCGGCGACGGCAGCGTACGTACGATGGCGATTGGCGACTGGCGATCGTCACGTGATCAGCCGCGTCTCCCGCCACTACTACGCATCACGCGAATCCGCGCCTCGCCTTTAAACGCATCGCCCCCAAGGCGCTGCTGCAGTTGTAGCATTGCACTGTACGTATGTCACGTAGGAGGGTGTACCAGCAACCGCAGGGCCAGCCGGGCAGGGCAGAGCAACCTTCATCCTTCTCGCCTAGCGAATGTGTACTCGTACTGGACAAGTCATTAATCAAGCGGTAAAAAAGTGAAAATTTGCACATCATTGCCTTCCAAAATGTACTACGTACTGGGTACATGGTCGATCAACGATCATATGCTTTCCAGAAGTTCACAAGAACCAAGGCAAAAGACAGCAGGATCCCAATCCTGCTACTGGTACTGATCTAAAAGAGCAGGAGTTTGACTAATACTAATAGAAGGATGATAATGAACAAATGAGAGAAAAAAACAGAGAAAGAGTCATGCACTCTACACATTTTGCCATCGTTCATTCCCCCATTTTCACCAGCCATTCCTTTTGGCAGGAGCACCAGTTTTTTTTTTAACCTTTTCCCCTTTTTTCCTAATAATAATGCTTGCTACGAGAGGAACACTTGCACCGTGCCGGTGACCGCGCCACGGCACATGGGGCAGGCAGCAGCGACGGCGCCGGCGCCGGCAGCGAAGGGGGCGGCGGGCTCGCACTCGGCGCAGACGCAGAGGTGGCGGCACGGGAGCAGCACGACGGAGGCCGATCGCAGCCTGCACGTCCGGCACGGCCTGGCCGGCGCCGGCGGGCGCGGCGGGGCGATCTCCACCACCCTGTCCGGGTCGACGAAGCAGGACCCGGCGTCGTCCGCAGCGGCGCCGGCGCCCGCGTTGTCCTCCTCTTCCTCGGCGGCCTTGCCCCTCGCCTGCGCCGCGGTCGCCGCCTGCTGCAGCTGCGCGTGGAGGGCCGCGGCCGTGGACTGGTCCGCGAGCGCCTTGGCCTGCCACACCGCCGCCTCCGCCCTCAGCCGAGCCACCCGGTCCTCCAGGTCGGTGCCGCGCCGCGCGGCCTCCGAGACCTCCGCCTCCTTCTCCCTTATCCGCTGCGCAGCCGCCGCCTCCGCCGCGCCGACCAGCGAACGGTAGTGCCGCCGCCGAGTGTCGGCCAGCGCGCGCCGGAGCCTCTCCGCCTGCAAGCGACAAGGAAGGAACCCATAAGCAACAGAGGCCGGTCCGGTCGATATCGGCGGCGCAATCGATCAAGCGGTTCTTACATGTTCCTGGATCAGCCGGTCCACCTCGTTCTTGTGCTGATCGCGCTGCACGGCGAGCTCTTCGGAGAGGAGGCACGACGCCGAGGCCGAGGACGTGCACGACACGTGCTCCGAGCCCTCGTCGAAGTCCAGCCGGAGGCCCATCGCCGGCCGCTTGTGCAGTTGCGCCAGGTTGATTAACTTGGGCGCCTGCGCCTGCGGTTGTTGCTGCAACGAAAAGAACTGCGGCGACATGGACTCCGCCTCGCGCTGCCGCTTCCTCCCGCCGCCGCAATCTGTGTGCACACAACAACCCAACAAATAAGTCCGAATGCAGAACAGAAGGGTGCCCAAGAAGACGAAATCTACGGAGCCAAGGCGGGATTTGTTTGATCTGGTTACCTCCTTGCGAGAAGTCCAAGAAGAGGGGCGGAGCCTGCTGCGGCGCCATCGCCTCCTTCTGCGCCTGATGAAGCTCCATCGCCGCCGCCAACCGGCTGCTCTCCGGCGTGCCGCCGCCGCCGCTGCTGACAACCCAGACGCTCAAATCACCCATCCGAATCCGATCCAGCAGACCGACGGTCAACGCGGAAGAAACGATTAGAAGATGTACAGCGGCGACAGCAGGTACCTGACGAGGAAAGGGGACTCGCGGTGGTGGTGGTGGTGATAATGCGCCTGCACCGCCATTGCTGGAGCCGGGGCAACCAAACCAATCGAAGCGACGGACGGGTGGAAGCACGCGCGCGCCAAGCGTGTGAGAGTCGGGTGGCAGTAGGAGGACGGAGAGAGTCGCGGGCAACGCGAACGAACTGGTCCACCGCCTCCTCGTCCTCATCTTAAGAGGGCGTCATGGGGAGCGTGGCGTGGGCGTTGGCTGGCTGCTCCTGTCAAGTCTCACCTGCTGCGCGCATGCAGTTTGCAGGGAGGACACGGGTGGCAGGCAGGAGAGGCGTGGCTGGCCGCTGGCTCGGTTGATGAGGAGAGGGTGGTGCTGGTGCGGGTCCTGATGCGCTGGTGCCTTTGCATTTTCCTTTTATATATAAGCACCCGTTTTATATTTATCAAGATAGATGCTTAGTGTTAGCGATGGCTAGTGTGAAAACTGTCTGGCAATTTGTGATCTGCTACCATATACTGATACACACGATTAACTCCTCTTTCTTTTTCTTTCAACGAGGAGAGGAATTTGGAACTTTCTGCGTTTAGGCCACTTTATCAAAACAAAGTAAAAACATATGAGTTTTAGATCTTAGAAAAATGTTCTATATGTTCCTTTTATATAAAGGGTTAATTAAATTCTTTCTTTGAATTCCTATGGGATATTATAAAATCATAGAAATTTTGGAGGAAAACTAGCATGAGGTTAGACGCATAAAAACTTCCCTTTATGTCTATATTTCTACAGTTCTCCTATATTACAGGTGTCCGTTTTTTTTTTTGTTATGAATGGTAACATGCAATTATGAAAAAATATGAATTATCTCTTGTGAGCTACTAGTTGATGGTGTAAAATTGTTGCCCGGAAATTCCTAAAAATACAGGCACATGACAATAGCAACTCCCATACTAGATTTCCTGTATTTTTTAAGTTTCATGCAATTCTAATCATATGTTTTTCATATTCTTGTTTCTAAAAATCCTTTGTTTCAAAGAACCTTAATAAAGTTTGCTAGAAAACTTCTGAAACTTTTTATTCGGCTAGGAAGTTGTTCTTTAACAGCTGATGAGACTGCTTTTAGCGTCTTGTAACGGCGTAAAGAGGGAACTAGTAGCTGTGTGACACACTTTTTGCCCTTGAACAGATGAAACTGCAATATTCAGCGCCTAGAGCATCTTCGAGAGCTTTTTCTAAATCTCACTCTCTAAATCATTACTTTGGGAGTCATTTGTATAAAAATCGTTTTCTAAATTTTTTTATTTTTCAACGGTTCTTCTACTCATGCGCACTCTAGAGAGTCATTCTCACCTTCTATTTTTGGCTATCAAAAAATCTGGAATAGAAGATGCCTATATTTAGGTAACCATTTAGATGAACTGTTGTAGGGTAGTTTTTCATCAAAATATCTATTCGTAGCATTTAGGAAGGATACGAAGAGTCTCTTGAAGATGCTCTAATAAGTTCAATATTAGCTTGTTTGTAGGCTTGTTCTTTTTTTTTTTTGACAATGACATGTGACACTTTGATCCCTAATATTGTGTTAGATAACTTATTTTTTTATTTTATTCTGATGGTATATTGTCTCGTAGTGCTCAGCGCAAAATGTTGGAGAACATGCTAAAAACGGTGGGCGCGGTTGGTGCTGGTGACATATTTCATCATGTCACGGTACTGTTGGAGAGATATCGCTTTGTAAGCAAATCATGTTGTTTTATGAATGGGTATGGGTCGGTGAAATATCCAAGGCCCCATACGGAATCCCCCAAGAAAAAGATTTGAAAACAACCTGTCTGGCTGTCTACTTTATCGTACTAGTAGTACTATTAGTAACTCAACTCATAAAAGTGATTTGAAGTTGTGAAGTTCTGGACCCATTGGTTTGGAGGAATTCTTTCAAAAATTTAAAAAAATTTAAAAGAGAAAAATATTATTTTGAATAAAAAATAGATAAGTCAAATTTAAAGACGCACAAACGGGGCCTAGAGATAATTTCTACTAAAGAACCGTCTCCTCCTGTCCGTGTCATGCCGATCGATGCACCAGCTGTCGTCTCTCAACAATCTTTAGTAGAAATTCTAGTACAACTTTTGGTTGCAAAATGAAAATGGCTTGATAATTGATCACTTCAGACTGAAAAATGCCGATTCTTAGTTCTCACACCGTCCTCGTCGATGACAGAGCGGTTTTTGCATGTGTCCGGGTCTACGGTTTTGTCCCATGCCTTCCAAACCATCATGCGCGTTTTTTGTGTGAAACGGTCGATCATTTCGTGGCATGCACCGCAAGACAAGGAATTAAATCTTCTGGAGAAATGGGCTGGAACGAAAAGAGAGCCGTAAAACGTCCAAATCTGCTGATCCAGCAGTTTCTCAACTTGTATGTTTAGTTAAGTAGCAGCCCCCCTCAAAAACTGAAAAACAAAATCCGAACAACTTGTGCTTGGCAGCAGCAACGCCTTCGCATTAGCATAAAAAAAACGCCTTCGCATTCGCAACATCGGTTTTCTTCTTACGTTATTCGGGCGTTTATTGCAGTCTTCTTCTGCCTTGGGAGAATGAATGAATGAAGTGTTCAGTTCAGACGTTTTCCAGTTGATCGATTCTACGCAGGCGGCTACCGCCTATCGAGTTTCGGGGACAGAGCACCTAGCCGGAGTCGTCCTCACGTTGTGTTGAGCCGTCCTTCCTCGATGAAAATGATTTGAACGCATACGCGCTTTATCTACGGAAGCCTTGTTCCCATCGTCAAATATCAACTGGAGCCCAACAGGATCGCTGATTGGAACGAAATACCTGACTTTTCTGCCAGACGATGATAACTTTTAATTTAGTAGAAATTTGGCGCTTACGATTCGGTTTCCGATTCAAGATCACGTTTTATCTGCTTATCAACCCTGCACTATCCGATTGATGTCGCCACGAAGATTAGTCTCTGTCAGCAATTCAAGAACGCAAGTCTAAACAAGAAATTAAAAAACACAACTGAATATGCTGAAAAAGATTAAACACAACTGAATACCGGATGTTTGATCATACCACATATATACAGTGATGTCATCAACCAGAGGAGGCACGCCCGTTTATTCGCGGTTCCTTCGCTTTGTCGATGCTCCAAGAGCTGTGGTGGCAGTCTGGTGGGCGTAACAGATATCTACAGCAGCAAGCATAGGGCATCCAGCATGCGAGACATTTTCTATTGTGGTATCGGTTCCAATTGAAAAATTCGAGACGAGAACACGGCACGGCAGGGCCAGGCAGGCAGGCGGAGGTAGACAGACTCTTTCGTGGCTTTGTCCATTCTTCTCTCGTAGCTTTCGTTGTCTGTAGGCAGTGGCTGCTACCTATAGGTGCGTAGCACTACATTACCAAGGCACGCATCATTCATTCACCAGGAATCAGGACAAGACCGGGCCCCGGGCCAACGGGCGGACAAAGCCGGGTTTAGTTACACCCCAAAATCTAAAAAGTTACTACAGTACCTGTCATATCGAATATTTACGGCCCGTGCATGGAGCATTAAATGTAGACGAAAAGAAAAACTAATTGTACAGTTTGGTGAAAAATTACGAGACGAACGTTTTAAGCCTAATTAGTCAATGTTTGGACACTATTTACCAAATAAAAACGAAGGTGTTACAGTAGCCCCAAAATCCAAATTTCGTGAACTAAACCAGGACGTTGCGCTTGCAGGATGGGCGTGGCAGCCGAGCCGGAAGAATTCAGAAACGTCGGGGCCGGGTTGACTGCAAACGCGGGGGGAGAAAACAAAGCCCGGCGTCACCGAAACTGATGAAAAAGGAGAGGGGGATTGAAAAAGGCCAGGACGAGGACGCTGCACTTGGAGCCGCATCGGGTCGACGGGTCCCCTCGGCGAGCGAGAGCGACGCAAAAGACACGGCGGCCGCCTCGCCTCCGAACAGAAGCTTAGGGTCGGTCAAGCCGGTGGTCTGGACTGGAGCAGGACGGACGCAGGCGGCGACGTTTCGTGCGTGCCGGGGCACTCCACTTTACAACTACTCGGCGAAACTTCACGACGCTTCTCCTTTAACGTGTGTGACTGCGGCGTCTCGAGTTTTGTTCTGGAACGGCGAGATTACGCGGAACGGCGACCTAAAAAACAACTGACTGGTAACTTCGTCTCCACTTTCGCCGATGGGGTCAAGATGCCGTTGGAGCTAGCGCTGCTACAGTCTCCTCGTCCTCGGTCGGTGACATGCCGGTCGTCATCGGGCCTGGCTGGTGGTCGACGATCCTTGTTCGCTCGAATTTATCGGCCTGACTTATCACAGACATAGCACAGTATTTTTCTCACATAATAAATCAGTAAACAGTGTTTTTAGCCTGTCTTTTCAGCGAAGCGAACGTGGATATGTGAAAAAGCACCGGAGATTTTCACATGAATTCCTCCGCAACTCTCGAGCAGTAGAGTACACTGTACTTGCAACAGCGAGGCCTCGAAAGGTTGCATTGCAGTTGCCTTGCGGTGCCGATGCAGAAGGATTTATTACTGTTGTTGGTACTACCAGTGTTTAGTGAAAGGACCAGTGTGCTTTCCGGGAAGTGAAACAGTCAAATGTCCGGAACGCACGGCCATGTAATCTTCTTTATCTTTATTTAACCTACAGTATATATCTAGTACTAGTGATGAACCTGAACTGGAGTGCAGTCAACACAAATCAGTGCTAATAGCACCTACGCTACGACGAGCATCTCCACCGGCCCGCCGCTAGATTAAACTAGTAATTCAAACACTCGCGTTAATCCAAGGACAGCTAGCTGGCCAAGTCGGCTGTTGGCACTCTAAGGGCACTCCCAATGCAGAAACCATTATAGTTTCTATAGGCATTAATTGTACTGCCATCTAAGCATTTTGCTGATGTGGCAAGGTAGTTATTGAAGAGAGAGAACAAAAATCATAGAAATCGGGTCTAAGTTAGAAACTATGTCTACACGAGAAACAAGACACGAAGGGATGTGATTGGTAGCGAATGGAGAGAGAGTGTATGTGATTGGATAAAAAGTTGTTCTGTAGAAACTATCCATTGGAACCATGGTTTCTATACATAGTGTCTATGAAAATTAATAGGTATAAAAACTATACGTAGTTTCTAGCATTGGGACTGCCCTAATGCTAGTGCATTGTGATTCAGATGATGCAGATTCAAGCTAAACAAGCTGACTGCTTCAACTCCTCTCGGTAGCAGGAGTACTCTCTGTCTCTTTGTAAACGTCGCTACGGTATTCGTTCTGGTTAAACTTTTTTTAAAAAAATTTTATCTGGGTTTATAGAAAACATTAACAATATTTATATTTCAAAAAAATTATTATAAAAATAGATTTAGCGATATATTAACGATACTAATTATGTATCATAAACATTAGTATTTTATTGTTTATATTTGATCCAAGTTGACTACCGAGTATAGTACTCCATAGGCTGTGTTTAGTTCGTGAAATTTGGGAATTTGGTTATTGTAACATTTTCGTTTTTATTTAGCAATTAGTGTTCAATCATGGACTAATTAGGCTCGAAACGTTCGTCTCGCGATTTCCAATCAAATTGTGCAATTAGTTTTTTTCGTCTATATTTAATGATCCATGCACGTATCATAAGATTTGATGTGATGGCTATCGTAGCACTTTTTGAATCTTTCCATCACCGAAGGGATGCGTCCTTCGCTCCCCTCTTCTATACTGAAGTCTGAAGGAGTGCAGTAATAGTGAATCAGCCATGATTTCTTTTTGAGTGAAGTGTATTTTTAACCTTCAGCTTGCACGATAGTTTGATTTTTCAACCATAAACTATGAAATCGGGTATCAGACACCCTCCAACTATTGGGAGAAATTTGGTCCTTTAGCTAGTTTCAAAGATTGTTTTCTATTTTTAAAATAATAAAAACCTGTTTTAATCTCAAAGAAATCATAACTTATGTATTTTAAAGAAAAATATGAAACTTACACCATTTTTTTCTTAAAAATATTGTCCAACTATTGGTAATCTATTTTCAATTATTTCGAACTTATTTATTTATGTTCCTATTGTTTTATTGCTAGTAGTCTATTTTCTTAAAAAAACATGAACAAATAAGATTCAAATGACTCCAGGTGATCATCAATGAATAAATATTTTTTAGGGGAAAATGGTATTGGTTTCACATTTTTATTTATAATGAATAAGTTATAGATTTTTAGAGATTTAATCAGTTTTTATTAATTCTGAAAATAGAAAACCATCTTTAAAACTAGCGGAGGACCAAACTTATTCGGTTTCGGCAATTGGAGGATGTCTAGTATTCGATTTCATAGTTGAGTGTAGAAAATCGAACTCGTGCAAATTAAAGGTTAAAAAAATACACTTCACCCTTTCTTTTGTATAATTTGATTAGAATCGACAGGACGCCAAGCCAGGCAGGCAGCCACTCTTGCATGTGCCTGCAGCCTCATGGAGTCATGGAAGATGCATGCACAGGCCAAGGGGCCTCGTGTGGCCAACTCCCCCTGCATGCATTCATGAACCAGTGGCGAATGCATGCAGCTGCATGCACGCCATCTCGACCGTAGTTCGTGCGCACGTTTTCATCCGTAGTATCGATTAATTACGCTACATGTATTTCCTGTAACCTACTATAAGAAAGGAAAAAAATATTCTACTTAGAACACTTTCAACTTGAAAGCTGTACTGGTATGCAAAGCAAGAGCTGGTCACCTGTAGCTCTACAAAAAATTTAGATCTACATGTTAAATACATTTACATAATGAAATCCATGTATACCGTACATCATACAAGTAGTACTGTACTATACGTGGGTGGGAGTAACCGAGTAAGAGCTCATGAAGTCGAGATCTCCGTGCTGCTGTACGTGTACATTCAGACCTGCGTGCGTGCGTACGTGCATGCCGAATTTATTAGTGGCCGTAAGGATGGCAACGTCGGGTAGCGTCGGAACCTTTTCTTCCCCACTACGAAGAATTCAACCTGTTTCCATCTCCGTTAACTGTCTTAGATATAGATTCTTATCCATCCCTGTACCCGTCGGGCATTGGTCGGGTAACAGATACCCGACGGGTACTGCATACCGGATAAACAAGGACACTTGGGGTTGCAGCTTTGCAATCGGAGACGTTCCTTCTTCACCCGGGTATAAGTGTCGGAGTCTCGGAGATGCCGAGGAGAAGGAGCGAGAATACAAGGAGGACGAGCAAAGGTGGCAGAGAGACCGAACTGAGGAAGTGAGAGGCACAAGCGCTCGTGAGGCAGACGTGCTTGTGCTGCTGGCGGAGATGGCGAGGAAAAATTGAACTAGAGTTCCTAGAACACACAAACTATATATACGATTGTTCAGATTTCGGTGAAAATACCTATGTTGAGTTTCTTTAGGCCTAATACTCGTATGACAGCTCAAATAGTCGGGTTCCCCAACGGGTAACGGGGACGGATAAACAGGGAACGTTCCCGTACCCGCTATACCCATCGGGGATGAATTCTTGTCCATTTATAGCCTGTTCGGTTGGCTGGTTCATATCGTTGCTGGTTCGTGAAGAAGTACTGCTGATTGGTTTGTGTGAAAGAAAAATATTGTTTCGACTAAAAATTTACGATCGCTGTGGGGGTATTAACCCCTATACCCTTACGGCTAGGCTTGGGCCAGCCTGGATCAGGGGGTCCGGTCCACTGAAAGACGATGTGCGGCCCGACCAACCTGTTCGGAGTCCCGCGCAAGGAGTCAAGGTAGATTTGGAGATCAAGCAAGATCCTGGTCGGTTAGAATAGGAGTCCTTATCCGACCACCTATGGCAATTGTAACTAGCTAGGATTAGTTTTCAGATCTGTAACCCTGTCCCCCGGACTATATAAGGTGGGCAGAGGACCCCTCTAAAAAAACATCTCTCATTGACATACAACAATACAATCAGACGCATGACGTAGGTATTACGCCTTCTTGGCGGCCGAACGTGGATAAAATCTCGTGTCTGTCTTGCGTCACCATCTTGTTTGTGGCTTACGCATCTGTCTGCCGACAATCTACTACCTTGGGCATACCCCTAGGTAGACTACCGACCATATTTCGTCGACAGTGGCGCGCCAGATAGGGGGTGCGTACTGCTCTCTAAGCAAACAAGATGGTCATCATCCCTGGCTCCATGGCTACACCGAATGGCCTCACGTTCACCGTTGGTCGAATCACCTGGACCACCGGCTCCGACGACTTCATCGCCATGACCACGAAGGAGGTGCGGATTCAATCTGCGTCGACCGCTGCTTCACCTGCATCGGCTACGGCTCCGACCATGGTGGATATGGCTCCGACCACGGTGGATCTAGCTCCGACCACGGTGGATCTGGCTCCAACCACGCCTACATCATCTTCAGCCACGCCGACAACCCGTCGTCCACTTCCCCGCTACAAAGGGAAGCAGATCGACAACACCGAGTTGCTCGACTCCATCGATCGGGTCGGCACCAAACTCGCTAAAACCCTAGCTCTGGTAAGTTCAATTCAAAGTTAACCTAATGAGCAGGTAACCGCTCCCCACAACAGATCTACCCGACCAGTTCGGGCCAGTCGTCCTGTACGACTTGGTATAGATCTCGTGGTCACATCTACTCCTGAAGGACGCTCCGCTCGTCGCCGGCCAGCCTCCGCGACGGGTCTCCGGCTCTCCAAGTACGAAGCCTCGACGGAGAACTACCAGGCTCAGCCCTACGGCCTACGAAACGCTGCCTCCAACTACGCGTACAATATACAACGCTGCTCGGATCTGTGTTTTATACATCGACCTCGGCCGAAGCCACGCAACTTCGTCAGCATGATCCGGATTGAGGATTATAAAAAAAGATCCTTCCACATAGTCCAAGAGGGTGACTTTAGCTATTCGTCTAGCACCGCATCTAATGCCTCTGTTCGCACCGAGCTCTAGAATCACGGCGATGAAGGCGTCGAATACAATCTAGATATCCTAAACCACGCCCTGGGGTTCCCACAATTCCTGTCTTTCCCACCAAGGCGAGGGAATTTGATCAATGTTGTCAGTAATGACGAACCACCAGTAGTTGGCGAAACAGAACAAGAAAGGATTGCACGCGAAGCACGCAATATTGACCGGTTCAATCGCCGACAAATCGAAGCCGAAGCAGAAGAGGAGGCACGACGCATAAGGGTCTAGCCACACGACCTCAACAATGCCTTTGATAGGGTGGGGGACAAACAGGTCTTCAGGACTCCAAGCACCAACATAGCCGTTGCTATGGCGACAATGCAATGGCTACCTAATACCCCAGAAACCTAGGCAGTTCGCGATGATATACAAGCTTACCTGACGACTGCTATGGCTCAGACCGCAGAGATTGTAAATCAAGCCCGGGCTCCATCCATCTCAATCGAATCAAGCCACAGCCGCTAGTACTCAAGTCACTCACAGCCACCCAACCAACGTGGCTCGCGCAACAACGACCGATCAGACAACCATCAAGGCGGAAACGGTG
Source organism: Miscanthus floridulus (assembly GCF_019320115.1). Taxonomy (NCBI): domain Eukaryota; kingdom Viridiplantae; phylum Streptophyta; class Magnoliopsida; order Poales; family Poaceae; genus Miscanthus; species Miscanthus floridulus. The sequence continues at coordinate 122,792,478 of NC_089580.1, read as the reverse complement.
GCCATGATGGTGGTCGGGATGACAACCACCGTCGGGATGACAACCGTCGTGACTTCTGGGATGACAACTGCCGAGACAACCTTGATAATCACCGCGATAACCACAGTCACAGGGATAATCGGGGGGGGGGGGGGGCAATCGAGATCGCCGTGATGGCAATAACGATCTCCACCATTACCTCGGAGAACGCGATCTACGCGATCGCATCAACCAAAGAGCTAACGATCATGCATCCCACGAAAGCTATCGCCGTATGGAATATGATACTGCCCACAGCCCTTCGGGTTTGAAGCAGTTTATTCCGCATCTTCGCCAAGTCATATGGCCTAAGAACTTCAAGCTCAAAAAACTTCAAAAGTATGATGGCAAGGAGAACCCCGAATTATGGGTCATGCTCTACGAAACCACGTGCAGATCAGCCATGGCTGATGAGCATGTCATGTCTAACTACTTTCCAGTCGCTGTTGGCCATACAGGTCACCAATGGCTGATCAGCTTGCCGGCGAACTACTTTGATTCTTGGCAAGAGCTCAAGCAAGCCTTCATCGACAACTTCATTGCTACTTGCGAGCAACCCAGCAACAAATATGATCTGCAGCGGATTCGAGATCGGAAGGATGAGCCACTGCGCGAGTATGTCCGGTGTTTCTCGGAGATGCGCATCAAGGTCCCATCAATCTCTGACAATGAGGCAATCGAGGCTTTCATCACTAGCCTCCGCTTCCATGACGCCCTAAGGGATAAGCTCCTCTGCAAGAGACCTGAATCAGTCACAGCTCTCCTGGCCACTGCTAAGAAATATGCGAATGCCGATGATGCTAAAAAGATAATTATCGAAGAAGCAGCAAGGGTTTCATGCTCCGACCACCCCCCACACCGCGACGACTACCACGGCAACCGTGGTCGGAACGACAATTTTGACCACCGCAACCAGCGCAATGACTCCCACGATCACCGCGACCAACGTAATCAGCGGCGTAACCGCCGTGACGATTACAGGGGCAAGCGTGCTCAGGAAGACGACGGTGAGGTCAACACCATTAAGAAAGGTGGCGGACGTCGTAACTACGAAGAAGATTACGCCAAAGCATTGAAAGGGCCCTGCAAGCTCCATCCCAAGTCAAACCATACCATGGAGAATTGCCGCGTTCTCAAGTCTATCTACACGCATCAACAGGCTCTGGATACATCCGACAAGCCTAACAACGTAGGGGAATAGCGCAACGAGGATAACGACGATGAAGACGCAGATCCCCATCATAAGTACGTTAAGCCAACCGATCGCGTGCACACCATCATTGGAGGCAAAGTGTCCATCGAGACCAAATGAGAACACAAGCTGCTTGCCCACGCTTGCTTGAACGTGGCCAACACCGACAACCTCATCGCCGATCCACGGCTCCCTCCTTGGTCTCACCGCGAGATCTCCTTTAGTAGAAAAGACCAATGGGCCGCAATACCTGAACTAGGACGTTTTCCCCTGGTCCTCGATCCTTGTATCAACAAAGTTTAATTCGATAGAGTGCTGATTGACGGTGGTAGCTCCAACAATATACTGTTCAAGAATAGTCTGCCAACCCTGAAAATAACCTAGGCGGATCTCAAGCCATACGAGGCACAATTCTAGGGTGTTCTCCCCAGACAGAGCTCTACACCTCTCGGGCAAATCACGCTACCTGTGTAGTTTGGGACCCCAGACCACTTCCACACCGACTACGTCAACTTCGCGGTCGCTGACTTCGATGGCACCTACCATGCTATCCTTGGTCGACCATCGCTCACCAAGTTCATGGCCATACCTCATTATAGGTATCTGGTGCTCAAGATGCCTACCGGGAAAGGAGTTCTAACCCTCAGGGGCAACATATACGCAGCTTATACCTGCGAGGACGATAGCTTTAAAATAGCAGAGGCTCACGACCTCTCTATTCACATGGCCAAGACCATGCTCGATGCCAAGAAGGCCTCGGCCGACCACCTGGAGATCCTAGAGCTCGAGGCTCCACGCAAGAACGTCAAGTCCAAGAAGCATAAGGTGATCTAGCTGGTCGACGGTGATCCTAGCAAAACGGCCCTTATCGGGGCCAACCTAGATCCCAAATAGAAAGGCACGCTCGTCAGGTTCTTGAGGAGCAATGTGGATGTGTTCGCATGGAAACCTGCTGACATGCCCGGTGTACCTCGGAACTTGATCGAGCACTCCTTGAATGTCAACGGCAAGGCCAAACCTATCAAGCAGAAGCTACGACGGTTCGCTCACAACAAAAAGGAGGCGATTAGGGTAGAAGTTACATGGCTTTTGGTAGCCAGATTTATCAAAGAAGTGTATCATCTGGAGTGGTTAGCTAACCCGGTTCTTGTATGCAAAAAGAATAATGAATGGAGAATGTGCGTTGATTATACTAATCTCAACAAACACTGCCCTAAGGACCCCTTCGGCTTACCTCGCATAGACGAGGTTATAGATTCAACCGCCGGTTGCGAGCTGCTTTCCTTTCTCGATTGCTACTCTGGTTATCACCAGATCGCTCTCAAAAAGGACGACCAGATCAAGACATCTTTTATTACGCCTTTCGACGCCTACTGCTACATGACCATGTCGTTCGGGCTCAAAAACGCTGGGGCTACCTACCAACGCGCTATACAGGCCTGCCTCAAAGACGAAATAAAAGACGACCTCGTCGAGGCTTATGTTGATGATGTAGTTGTCAAAACCAAGGAAGCACATACCCTTGTTGACAACCTGGAACGCACCTTTGCAGCCCTTAACACATTCCAATAGAAATTAAACCCAAAGAAGTGCATCTTTGGTGTTCCTTCTAGCATACTACTTGGCAACGTCGTCAGCCACGACGGCATACGCCCTAACCTAGAGAAAGTCAAAGCTGTCTTGGACATGAAGCCGCCCAAAAAGGTGAAGGATGTTTAGAAGCTTACTGGATGTATGGCCGCTCTTAGCCATTTCATATCAAGATTAGGCGAAAAGGGATTACCATTCTTTAAACTACTCAAAGCATCCGAGAAGTTTGAGTGGCCGGAGGAAGCAGACACTGCCTTCACACAGCTGAAACAATACCTTACATCACCTCTGGTCCTCACTGCTCCTAAAGAAGACGAAACACTCCTGCTTTACATTACGGTGACTAATCGAGTGGTCTCCACTGCCATGGTGATCGAGCGCGACGAGCCCGGCCACGTCTACAAGGTACAGCGACCAATCTATTTCATCAGTGAGGTGCTCAATGAATCCAAGACCAAGTACCCATAGATTTAGAAATTGATCTACGCCATACTGATAACATCCCGAAAGTTGAAACATTACTTCGACGGATATCGTGGGGTGGTCATGACTGAGTACCCTCTGCGAGACATCATTAGCAACAAGGATGCGAATGGGCGCATCGTCAAATGGGCAATGGAGCTATGCCCCTTCTCCTTAGAATTTGCAAGCCGTACTACAATCAAGTCTCAGGCACTCCTCGATTTCATCGTCGAGTGGACAAACTTAAGCACGCCTGCCTCTTAGGGGCCCGATGAGTATTGTAAGATGTACTTCGACGGCTCTTTCAACATCGACAGCGTAGGAGCAGGAGTCCTTTTTGTGTCACCATCCAAGGAGCTCCGGTACGCCCTTAGGATTTATTTCCTAGCATCTAATAATGCCGCCGAGTACGAAGCATGCCTACATGGTTTGCGCATTGCGGTCGAGCTCAGTGTTAAACGTCTCTATGTCTATAGAGACTTGGCTCTGGTCATCAACCAACTCAACAAAGACTGGGACACGACCAGCGAAAAGATGGATGCATACTGCAAAATCGATCAAAAAGCTGGAAGGCAGGTTTTATGGCATCGAGTACACACATGTGGTCCGGGACAAAAATCAAGCAGCAGATGCGCTGTCAAAGTTAGGATCATCCCAAGCCAAAGTCCCACATGGTGTATTCGTCCAAGACCTGCTAACGCCTTCCATCAAAGAGGAAGATCCCACGGCCGACAAGCCTCTAGACAAGCAATTGGTGGCTACGGTTCTGGCGTCGAGCACCACCGAGCCACCTCCGACCACTCATGAGCCTGACTGGAGAGTACCTTTCATCAAGTACCTGACAGATGGCAGCGGTTACACTGATTGGACAGAAAACGAGCACCTGATGCGTCATAGTAAGCAGTATCTGCTCGTCGATGGTAAGTTATGGCACAAGAATGCAAAGGAGGAAATCTTGATGAAGTGTATAACCCAGGAGGATGGCGAACATCTCCTGGACCAAATCCACTCTGGCTCCTGCAGCAACCATGCGGCCTCGAGAACGCTGGTCGGCATGGATTTCCGAGCAGGGTTCTATTGGCCGTCAGCGGTAGCCGATGCAGAGAAGCTAGTCCGCCACTGTGAGGGTTGTCAGTTCTTCACCAAGAGAATCCACATACCAGCACATGAGATCTAGACAATACCAGCCTCTTGGCCCTTCGCATGCTGGGGACTGGATATGATCAGGCCCTTCAAACCGGCTCCTGGAAAATTTACATGTGTCTTTGTGCTGATCGATAAATTTTCTAAGTGGATAGAGTACATGCCTCTGGTACAGGCATCCTCAGAAAAGGCTGTCACATTCCTTGACCAGGTCATCCACCGCTTTGGCATACCCAACAACATCATCACTGATCTAGGTACTTAGTTCACCGGGAACACTTTTTAGGACTTCTACGATGAAAGGAGCATAGTAGTAAAATACGTCTCGGTGGTGCACCCAAGAGCTAATGGACAGGTCGAGCGGGCAAACGGTATAATTTTGGATGCATTAAAGAAGAGGATGTACAGAGAAAATGACAAAGCTCTCAGAAGATGGCTCAAAGAGTTACCAGCCGTGGTCTGGGGCCTCAGAACTCAGCCTAGTCATAACACCAGTGTCTCACCATTGTTTATGGTTTACGGCGCTGAGGCAGTCCTCCCAGTAGATATAGCTTTCAGATAAGCACGGGTCGAGAATTTCGACGAAGGTAAGGTCAATGAAGTGCGGGAGCTAGAAGTGAATAGTGTATAAGAGAAGCGGCTCGATTCTTGCGTACGTATAGCCAAATACCTTGCTGTTTTACGTAGGTACTACAACAAGAACATTAAAGAGCGGTTCTTCGTGGTCGGTGACCTGGTCCTGAAGTGGAAGACGAATCAGGCTGGTGTCCATAAACTCGCAACTCCATGGGAAGGGCCCTTCATGATCAAGGAAGTCACACGACCAACGTCTTATAGGTTAGCTCACCTGGACGGTACAGACGTACACAATTCATGGCACATCGACAAGCTTAGGCATTTCTATGCTTAACTACTGAGATATGTACTCCTCTTGTACTTTTGATTTAATTCAATAAAGCTATTATGATTTCTCCGACCACTCTGATGTGTTACTTCGAATTTTACGGTTATTTTAACTTAGCTAGTCAAAGCCGACCACCATTCCTTCCTGGGTTTTCGAAATAGGCCCTGTCTCTGGTTCCTCCCAACGCGTGCATGGGATCCGCTCTCTACGCTATGGGTGATCGGCAGGTCCCCCTGGTTTGACTTGTTTGCGTCTACGTGTGTACATGTCACACACCTCACACTCCGACCACATGGCAAATCAGGGCCGTACAAACTTTTCAGGATGACATGTCGAGTAAACTGGTACAACTAAACAAAACGCTAACATGTTCTCACTTAGTTACACCAACACGAGTTTCAAGCTTAAATACGTTTTATACAAAACAAACAAGCTTATGATGATATACAGTTACGTTATTACAAGCTTACCTAAAAAGGTACAAGTTTACAATAACACAACTACATCCTTCTTCTACAACTCTAGCCTATCTTGTTGGCTGGTCGGGGCACGCGGCACCTGCTGCTCGCTACTTCCGACATCCTGCTCGAGTCTCGGGGACTCTTGTACTGGTCGAGCTGAAGAGGATGGCCCCACCGATGCCTGGCTGATCGATACCATAGGCTTTGCCGGTTGGCTCACAACTGATGGTGTTTCTAGCTGACTTATTGATGGCGTACCCTGTACAGGTGCTGTCCCACCTCCACATAGGTTAATGTCACCAATTATCTTTGAAGACAGGTCCAGCTGGGTCATCCGAAGCTCCTCAGCCTTGCCTAGATCTACCTCCTTCGGGTACCTAGCCTCCAGGCGCTTGAGATCGATCAGGGGATAGTGGGCACGCACCATGCTTAGCACATGTGCGCCTGTGTACTCACCCGCCTCCTTTATGAACTCTTAGAACCATCCCTATGCCTTTCAGCATCTCTCGACCAGTCCGAGCTACGGCATTCTTGGCACTTCCTCTGTAAGCGCTAGGTCGATAAGGTTGAGGACAGACAAAATGCCAGTTGCCACTTCCTAGCATCAGTTCTTCCATGTGTCCCAATCCTCGGTGATCTCTAGGCATTGCGCCTTCCAGCCGTCATGATCTTTCATCACGGTTTCTAGATGCTTCTTGGCATGGAATTTTAAAACTATAAACCGCACAAGACATTAAAATGTCACGCCACGACAAGATAAGGCGGGCAACAGAGTGAGCAAGGTGGTCTGGAACACTTACTTTTTAGTTCCTCCTTGTGCGGTCCCAGAGTTGCGACTGGTCGTGCGCCAGTTTCTTGTTGTCCTCCTTCAGGCGACCACACTCTACGGCCACACGGCTATTCTCCTCTTGGAGATGGACTACTTCGGTTTCTAAGCCTACACTACAGCTATTACTACCAACAATGCAACAACGCGTGTCATGCACTTGTTATGATAAAGTGACAACTCACTTGTTTTTTCTTGCTCTTTGTTACTGAGCTAGATGACCAGGTTCTGTTTCTGCGCCTCTTGCTCTGTCCTCTCCTAGTTGGCGGCTTCAAGTTGGTGGCGCAAGCGTTCCACCTCGGCTGCTAGTTCTTTATTGCTTCCTGTGATCCCCTCAATCTGGTCGAAGCACTTTTTTCGGTACCTTACGGTCTTCATTAAGTCCTGCATGTAAAAAAGCTAAGTCAGATAGTTTGACTAGATAGCAGGATCAAGTGGTCAAGCAAAATATACCTGGACTTCTGTCACCAGACGTTTTGCCACTCGTTCAACTTTCATGGTCTCTTCGACCTTTGGGATTTCCTCATGCACAACCCATTGGTCGTTCCGCCAGCGCGACACATATACATATTGTCGTTTGTCTTGAGGACGGCCTAGGACCTCCTCTACTTCATCCTCTTCGGCATCTTCTTTGAGTAGCGGTGCTGGTCTGGAGTTTGCAGCTTCTGCGATCACTATGGCCTTCCCACGGGCCATAGCATCGGTAAACGTGCTTTGTGCCACCTCCGGCTGCTCCTCCTCGGTTTGGTCTGTTACCCTTGGCGCTGAAGTGTCCCCCCTCAGTAGGGTTAGTGCTCGGAGCACCTGTACTTGGCTCGGTTCTCCCCTCGACCACTAGCTCGGGGACTGTTGTCTAGCCGCTCGTCTGCTAGGGTTCCGGTGGACTTTCTGCTATAGGTTCCTTCGTAGCCGGCTGCTGGACAGTTTTCTCTGACACTGCTGGCGGAGCCACGCCGCTCCCGACTAGTTGGTCGGGATTTTCGGTGGACGCCGACCTAATATATCCGAGATAAGTTCAGAAGACAACAGTATTCAATATAAATTGTAAGCTTACATCAAGATTACAAATACTTATAGCTTGGAAGCGTGGAATGATGTGGCAAAGGTGCGTCTCTTCGGCCGTGGCTACTCCACATGCTCTGCAGGTGCCACCTGGTCTCCCTCTATGACCAGCACCGGCGCCGGGGCTTGATGCTTGACCCCTTTGCCACTTGTCCTCTGCACTGCAGTGGTCAGCGATGCGGGTTTATTTGGCACAGAGGAGCCACCTTGCTCCATCAACTCCAGTTGCCTCCTCCTCTTTCGAGGGACGAGTCGAAAGATGCCTGCATCCTCTGTTTCATCGTCCGACAATGTAAAGATCGCTTGATGACGCTTGCTGGCCGTCGGCCGTTTCCCAGTAGCTCTGGTCGCTGTCTCCTCCCCAACTCCGAGCACGGCCTAGTCGATATCTTCGATCCCGGCGCTGGTCTAGGCGGTTGGGCCTGGTACTTGCGGCCAATCTACACCGGGGGGTGGAGACACGTACACCATTGCTCTATCACGACCATTAAACTGGAAAACACAAAGGAGATAACACAGTAAGTTTCTGTTATAACATAAAACTATGGGTACAAGGCAGAATGATTTACCTTTAGGGGAGGTGAAAGGTCCTAATGGCTAGAGGGGGGGTGAATAGCCTAATAAAAATTTCTACAACAACACTTAACCAAATGGTTAGACAATTATGAGGTGAAGCGAGTGTTGCGCTAGCCTACTCAAAATGCAAGCCACCTACCACAATTCTAGTTTAGATAGTGTCAATTCACACAAGAGCAATGACACTACCCTATATTAGTGTGCTCTCAAAGGCTAACTAAAGAGCCACACCAACCAAGCATGCAAGCTCTCACAACTAGCTACACTAAAGAGCTTGTCAACTAGTTTGCGGTAAAGTAAAGAGAGTGATTAAGAGGGTTATACCGCCGTGTAGATGAATGAACCAATCAATCACGAAGATGAATAACAATGATGACCAATCACCTCGGAATCAATGATGAAGACAATGATTTTTTACCGAGGTTCACTTGCTTGCCGGCAAGCTAGTCCTCGTTGTGGCGATTCACTCACTTGGAGGTTCACGCGCTAATTGGCTTCACACGCCAAACCCTCAATAGGGTGCCGCACAACCAACACAAGATGAGGATCACACAAGCCACGAGCAATCCACTAGAGTACCTTTTGGCGCTCCGCCGGGGAAAGGTCAAGAACCCCTCACAATCACCACGATCGGAGCCGGAGACAATCACCACCTCCGCTCGACGATCCTCGCTGCTCCAAGCCGTCTAGGTGGCGGCAACCACCAAGAGTAACAAGAGAAATCCGCAGCAAAACACGAACACCAAGTGCCTCTAGATGCAATCACTCAAGCAATGCACTTGGATCACTCCCAATCTCACTATGATGATGAATCAATGATGTAGATGAGTGGGAGTCCTTTGGCTAGGCTCACAAGGTTGCTATGTCAATGAAAATATGCAAGAGCTATCCCTTGAGCCGGCCATGGGGCTATAAATAGAGCCCCCATCAAATAGAGCCGTTATACCCCTTCACTGGGCAAAACGCGTTCTGACCGGACGCTCCAGTCGTGTTGACCGGACGCTGGACCCCAGCGTCCGGTCGCTCGCAGACGACCACGTGTCCTGATTCCAACGGTCACTTGACCTGACCGGACGCTCCGGTATAAACTGACCGGACGCTGAAGGCCCAGCGTCCGGTCGTTTCCAGTAAGCTCCCGAGCATGACCGGACGCGTCCGGTCGAATGCGATCGGACGCAGCCAGCGTCCGGTCACATTCCAGCTACTGTGTCACCGTACGTCAGCGCGACCGGACGCAGCCTGCCAGCGTCCGGTGCATTCAGATCTAGCGTCCGGTCAGTTGACCGACGCTGGCATCTTTGCGACCAACTCGTTTTCACTTCTAACTTCTTCACCCTTGCTCCAATGAGCCAATCACCAAGAATTTTGCATCCGGCGCAATAGAAAATAGACATTTCATTTTTCAAAAAGCGCCGAATCCCGCCTCGCAAGCTCGGCGGGAGGGAGAGAGGGACCCAAACCCATCTCAACCCTGCACACACCTTGTGCACAAGTGTTAGCATATATTCACAAATATTTTCAAGGGTGTTAGCACTCCACTAGACCCTAAATGCATATGCAATGAGTTAGAGCATCTAGTGGCACTTTGATAACCGCATTCCGATACGAGTTTCACCCCTCTTAATAGTACGGCTATCAAACCTAAATGTGATCACACTCTCTAAGTGTCTTGATCACCAAAACAAAATAGCTCCTATGGTTTATACCTTTGCCTTGAGCTTTTTGTTTTTCTCTTTCTTCTCTTCAAGTTTAAGCCCTTGATCATCTCCATGCTATCACCATTGTCATGCTATGATCTTCATTAGCTTCTTCTTATTGAAGTGTGCTACCTATGTCATGATCACTTGATAAACTAGGTTAGCACTTAGGGTTTCATCAATTCACCAAAACCAAACTAGAGCTTTCAGGAGGTCAGGCGAGCTTGAAAGCATGCTCGATGTCGCTCAATCTGACATAATTTGGATCAGCTAAGTTAAATAGCTCTCTAATTTTTTCTTTGACTTTGACTTTGTCAAGCGCCTCTTGCCTGGTCCTCGTTGGATCTGCGCTACCCTGGTACTCGTAGCTAGGATGTACCCTCCTCTGGCAGGGCTGGATCCTTTGGCTGATGAAGTTTACGACCACGCTCGGACCGTCCAGTTTCCTCCATGAGATCATCCCAAGTAGTTCTTGGATCTGTTCCAGGTGCTCGGGCTTTTCTGACCAGCTGTTCTTCTTCTTCGGAATGAATCCCGTATTGCACAGTGTGATCGTGTTCGGCTCTTCACGGATGTAGAACCACTTCTTGTACCAATCGTCCAGCGATGTGTTCTAAGGGCAGTGCAAGTACTGGGCCTTTATCCCGTCACGCTGATTGAGGTACACACCTCCGGCTATCTTCGAGCCGCCGCTTCCTTTCTTCCGCAAACAGAAAAGATGGCGAAATAAGTCAAAATGGGGTTGGAAGCCACCATATGCTTCGTAAAGATGAATGATGGTGGAGACAAGAAGAATCAAGTTGGGATACAGATTGAAAATCCTAATCTCGTAATACAAACAGAGCCCCTGAATGAAAGGGTGCACGGAAACCCCAAAACCCCGCTTGAAGAAATATTCGAAAACCACAATCTCACCTGGTTGTGGATTGGGGTACCCTTCTCCTTCTGACGCGCGCCATCCTGCGAGTGCCTTGTTGTGGAGTACTCCCATGATGATGAGGTCTTCGATGGTCTGCTCGTTGCTTCTTGACTTCCACCACTCCTTCGCCATGACTCCGGCTTTCTTCTGGGCGTCACTCTTCGCTATGAATCCGCCCTTGCTGATGGAGGTGGATACGGTGGAGGGGTGATTGGTGATGATTTCGGAGGTATTAGGATTGACAAGAGGAAGAAAAAGGCTGCGGCGGCGAATGGTAATGGGGATCGGTAAAAAGTAACTTACCAGTTCTATATTATAAATAACCAAGAGTTCCGCCGTTTCGTCTGTCCGAGATTCTTGGGAGACGTGCGCACGCGGCGTAGACAGTTGTTTTCACAACCTTGAGATATATGCCAATATATGCGCCCCTTTGCTATTAGTGTATGCGCCTCTTCGTTGCTAGTGTGAGAGGGCCCACACTGACGCACCTCCTTACAGGTGCCAAGCGACTGTTTGCTGGAAAGGACAAGAAGGCAGTATGACGTGCTATACCCGTCTGTTTTTTTGACCAAGCGTGTCAGATTGGACTTGACAGAGTAAGAAGATAAATAAATACACCAAATAATAGTACAAGCGGCATTCATTTCTTCGCTGCATGTTTCGTGCTCAGGGATGGTCCAGACCACTACCGTGCTCGGGGACTGCTCCGACCACTACCATGCTCGGGGACTACCTAGACCACTACCATGTTCGGGGACTGCCTAGACCACTATCATGTTCGGGGACTGCCTAGACCACTATCATGCTCGGGGACTGCTCCGACCACTACCATGCTCGGGGACTGTTCCGAAGAATGCTCGACGATTGCTCTCCTTGGCTACATGTGACGTGTACTCACATACAGTCGAGAGGCATTTATTTAGACCTTGCTACAAGGCTTATACTTCTTCTTCCAGCAAGCTCGGAGACTACATCGGTACGATGCACCTGCCGACGCATCTCATATTGATTGTACGATGAGTGGATTCTTAACTTCAGTGGAAATTCTTTTTAGACCCTGGCACCACGTGCCTATGTCACCTACTACCAGGCTCGGGAACTAAATGGGCACACTTCACCTTGTGGTGAATGTGTTTATTTTATCGACCCCTACGCTTTGACTGATTGCCAAGATTACTACTGTCCAAGGGTCACTTATATTTCTTATCAGAAATACGAGTGGGCACACTTGATAAGGAAAGAAATCTTTTTCTTTTTTTTTAAGAGCACCATACATTCTTCGGACAATCAGAATCTTTGGCTATAATCGTGGTCTACTGCTCTTAGTTCTGATCAGAATGCTGGCGTATTTGATTGGTCAATGTTTCAATCAGTTGACGATGACATGAAGACGGATCGCATTAGTCGAAGGAGATCCAACGGCGTGTCACAGCATAATACATGGTGCTCGGGGACTAGCTGTGGGGGGTATTAACCCCTATACCCTTACGGCTAGGCTTGGGCCGGCCCAGATCAGGGGGTCCGGTCCACTGGAAGACGACGCGCGTCCCGGCCAACCTGTTCGGAATCCCGCGCAAGAAGTCAAGGCAGATTTAGAGATCAAGCAAGATCCTAGTCGGTTAAAATAGGAGTCCTTATCCGGCCACCTATGGCAATTGTAACTGGCTAGGATTAGTTTCCAGATCGGTAACCCTGCCCTCCGGACTATATAAGGCGGGCAGGGGACCCCTCTAAAAAACATTTCTTATTAACATACAACAATACAATCAGACGCAGAACGTAGGTATTACGTCTTCTTGGCGGCCGAACCTAGATAAAACCTCGTGTCTGTCTTGCGTCACCATCTTGTTTGTGGCTTGCGCATCTGTCTGCCGACAATCTACTACCTTGGGCATACCCCTAGGTAGACTACCGACCATATTTCGTCGACAATCATTTACGACAAGCCACAGCCAAACAAACAGGCTGTTAGATGCCCACATGTAAAGATATAATTCCATTTTCGTTCTCTAATGGATCAAATACCCGTCGAGTATCAGGTGCCATCTTTAAGGAGCCGGGGTCTGCAGTTCCACTAGCACCTGTAGCACTTCATTTCGCCATTCGGATCGGTCATTGGCCTACACGCACGGTCGCACGCACGCAAAATGTAGGGCCTTGTTTAGACGAAATTTTTTGAAAAATGGTATGGTAGTATTTTCGTTGTTATTTGATAATTAGTGTCCAATCATAATTTAATTATGCTTAAAAGATTCGTCTCGTGAATTTTGTCTAAATTGTGTAATTAGTTTTATTTTTTATTTATATTTAATGCTTTATATATGTGTCAAGATTCGATGTGATGAAAAATCTTAAAAACTTTTGTAAAATTTTAGAAACTAAACAGACAGCAGGCTATCAGGTGGAGTGGGCATGGGCAACGTGGTGATTGATGCCTTGATGGCTGGCCGACGGGTCAGGAAGAAGTGAGTTGGAGCGCGGACGGGAAGGAACGGGTCCGTCACGTCTAGCGTCTAGTCATCGAGATACGCGAAAAGAAAAGCAAAGGAAAGAAGACGGGCAGAGCGAGAGAGCGGAGGGAGGAGAGCACAAGGGATGCATGCAGGGGTTCCTGGTTCCTGCACTGCAAGATTCGCTTCCCGGCCCTGCACCGTCCCGGCGAGCCCGGTGGAAGGAAGGAGGAAGCGAGAATTGGATTGGGTCATCGAAAGCAACGAGTGGCGGAATGGCAGTAGCTTTCGCTGGCTTATTTTCATATTCGCTTCGCAGCGGGTTGAGACCCATACGAGAGTGCCGGTCAGATCAGATCCATGGCATCCGGCCAGCTCGTTTGCATTTCCCAAATTATAGTCTGGGTGGGTGTCTGGCTGAGAGGCTAGCAGCGGGCTACATCATCATGGTCGTGAAAGGCAGGGCAGGTGGTGGTGGTGGTACCGCTGCTGCCGCATCCGTCGCTGCACCTGCATGTGTTTTGCCCCCAGCCTCTGCCTCTGCCTCGGGCCTCGGCGATTGCTCCGCTTCCTCACTCACTTTGCCTGAACTGACCCTTTTGCTTTCATTACTTCCTGCAGATGGTGGTTTCCTTTTGTGGCTGCACAAACATAGTTAGTACACTTGATCTGTCAGCGTCTCAATTTGGAGAGACTGGAGCTGGGCCTGGGTGTGTCACCAACACTTGCATCTTAGGAGTATATCAAAGCACACAAGGCCAGAAGCCCAGAAGCCAAGTGCTGCGTGCATCTCAAAGCACACAACGCCATATGGTAGCAGCAGCTCTCAGTTCAGGGCCCAGTGGACTGACTGTCTACGCGGCACGGCGGCAGCGGTACTCAGCAGCAGCATCCGGAGCACTCGTGAAGAGAGATCGCATCTGATCTGATCATACCCCTACAGTATATACGCCGACCGTTTCTTTTCCCGAATCCTCAAGGCACCGCCACCACGCAGCACCACTAGCCTCTGTCCCTCCTCGATCTCCTGCTCGCCTCGGCATGCTTTCTCGCTCGCTGTCGCTGCAGCGATGGAACCAGTGCAAGATGCAGTGACTAGCAAATCACTGACGGACAGAGCAGGAGCAGCAGAGAAGAAAGGGCAACAAGGAACAGGGTACTATTCGGATGCAGACTTGCAGATGCAGCAGCCCAGCCCAGAGCCCGGCCCCGCACTGCACGCTCCACCTCTGAGGCTCTGAGCATCTGAAAGCTCTGAATGGTGTCGCCATTGCGGAGCCCAACGCCGTGACAGCGATGAGTGACCCCACGCCCCAGCCCCAGCCCCAGCCCCGCCGTCATTATTCGTCCGTCCGCCCACCTCCTCCGCAGCGTCATGCTGCCGCCTGCCGGAGCCGGTGCCGTCGCAGTCGCGTTTGCCTTTTTCCAGAGGACGCCCGCGCCTCCAAGCACAAAGCATCGATCGTTTCGCGCCTTCCCTTCCCTTGCTTCCTTTTCCTTCATTAGTTCCACCCACCATAAAGCCTTTGCCATAGCAATCTTTCAAAAAACAAAAGATGGACGACAAGCGCAAGCCAGATGACCGGCCGGCCAGCAACAAATGCAAGCAAGCGAGCAACAAGCAAATATTACATGCGTGTACGGTGTTCACCGTCAGAAGAAAGGCAAACCTTGCAATGGGCACGGTTTTGCGGGGGGGGGGGGGGGGGGGGGGGGGGGCACGGGGACAGGCAAGTCGTCTTGTACAACATGAACACCCAGTGATACTTTTCAGCCATCCAACAATGTTTTTCTATCGCAACATTTCAGCGTAAACCAAATTTCAGCATAAGGGAACAGGCGACAGCGCTAGCTCATCTATCTACGTACTACGAGTACCCTTTAGCTAGCAGGAGCAGAGAGCACGGCAGGTCACGGCCGATGCAACTGCCACCAATTGATAGTGGTATAACGCGGTCCATCAGAAATGGGTTGGATGTCACCAGCGACCTGTGCAACTCATGAACCAACCACACCCTTGTTGAACAACAAATAAATGTTCCGTACTTTTTATTACTTGATTGAGGAGGAGCAGCTTACTGCTGAATGCTGGCTATATGGTAGGAGTCGTACACTCGTAGTAGTTCCATTCCTTCAGCATGAATGCATGATATACAGAGACACAACCGGTTCAGCTCAACTGCATGCTCCAATCTTCTAGATCAGACCTCACAATCACAGGGCCACAGGGGTGACTTCACCTGCCTGCAAAAAAAAAAAAAAGGATCTCGGAGAGGAGGTGCATGCAGGGTATGGGTGTTCTTTTGCAAATAAATGAATGAATGTTTTTTCAGAAAAAATAGAGGCATAATTGATTGTTACCTCATCATATCATTGTTTGACTGATACAGGTAACAAGCTGTACTAGGTACAGAGCTGGCCTTGTCGATAGAATTAAGAAAACCATCAGGTAAAGCAGGTTCTGGTGCAAACCACTGAATGAATACCATGATGGCATCTATATGGCCGTGTATAGGTGGATGTGTGCCTGAAGATCACCACCACCAACAAGCAAATGACGGGTTTAATAAAGCACCAACGGAATAGGGCAACAATGAGTGTTGGAGAATCAAAGTGAGACATGACAGACACATGCATATGCATGCAATGCAAGAGAGAACTAAAGCAACCAGCAGCAGTGCTCAGCAAAGCTGGGACTGGGATCAACCTAGCTTTATTTATTTATTTATTTATTTATTATAACAATCCTGTCCACCGTGGCTTTAACCGCCCTTTGGTGGTGAAAATGAAAG
This sequence comes from Miscanthus floridulus, assembly GCF_019320115.1. NCBI lineage: Eukaryota > Viridiplantae > Streptophyta > Magnoliopsida > Poales > Poaceae > Miscanthus > Miscanthus floridulus. The sequence continues at coordinate 122,776,386 of NC_089580.1, read as the reverse complement.
TGAACTTATACCAGCACCAAAATCAACAAAGCTAGGTGGCCTAGCTATCTATCTAACTTTGACGAGGTTAAAGACGTGTGACGTGTCAAACACCGAGCACTTCGAATTTTCACCTGCAGTGGAACGCGCGCCTCGCCGAGCCTTCTCGTAGAAACCGGATGTTCTGATATTCTTGGGTTTCCGTCTGCCAATTGTAACATCATGCAAGCTTTTGCTAGATTTATAATAAACAAATTAAATTAGCAAAGGATACATATCGTGTAGGTGACGGTGTGGATGGCATGTTTCTATATACAAACAATCAAAGATCGTCAAAACTCTCATATGTGGAGGACCCGATCAGAGCATGTACGTCGGCATGTTGCTCTTGGTTAGATTGCAAGTCTAGGGCGTCTCCTTTGAAAGTCAGGGATCGGTGGATTAAGAACATGCCAAGGTTTGGATGATTTTAGAGCAAATCGAGGCAAAAAAGTAAAGACATATATAATAGATTGGATTTGATTAGGTGTGTTTCAATTGTCCTCGGGAGGTCTACCCTAAATCTGACTTACAACTCTATTTCAGATTTATCTACTCCCTCCGTTTCAAAAGATAAGACAACTTTATTTCGGATTTATCTACTCCCTCCGTTTCAAAAGATAAGACATTTTGATTTTTTTAATATACACCGTTTTATTATATATCTAGATGTATCTAGATATGGTGTATATCCAAGTGCATAAAAAATTACGTATTTAGAAAAGCTACACCTTATAATTTGAAATGGAGGGAGTAATAAAAACTAGACCATCCGGGTTAGAAAATTTTACCCTCATTTTCACGGGCATGAAAACTTCTAGTTACCATAACTTTCTCATTTGGGCTCCAAGTAAGGTGATCCACATAAGCATGTCGTCGTTTTTTTACACCCAAATAATAATCAATGTATCACACGCAATGGATCAGGGGTAGCACACGGGATACGAGTTTATATTGGTCATGTATGTCGTATCCTACATCTAGTATAGATGGATCTTTATTGCTTATGCGTCATGTGCTGGGGTCGGATGCAAGTAGGGAATCACAACTATGTATCTATAAGATTAGGATCTATTCGTGATTGCTAATATAGTTCGGTGGTAGGGTTTCATAGAGTCCTGATCGGTTTATAGGTAGGTTTCCTAGTCGGTTATAATAGATTGAGTCAGTTTCCATAATAGGTGTGGTCTGCCCCATGTCGTCATCCTCTAGTCTAGCACTGCACAATACCACCTGGTCCAGATTGTTGCAAGACCACAAGAGGGCGAGCATGCTTGCAATTCTCATACGACTCACTGGTCACTGTGACCCCAATCCACTAGAGTTCCCTGCTGCTTTCCCCTCATCACATTTGTTGTACTTATTTAGAAGGATCCGCGACACTAGAGGTGCATCTAGATTGGTCTTTTCATTGATCTCCTCATTTTCTCTCTCTTTTCCTTCCTTTCAGTTATCGTTACATATAAATAGACATTGCATGATCAATAAGCTCATCCTTCTCGACTTAAAGTTTTAATTCATAAACATAATATCCAGTTACCACATCCACATACTCGGGGATCAATTCTGGGCTACTACTTTTATTCTAGAAATACATTGTTGCTTAAGGTTGCTATAAAAATAGCGCCCACAATCCATATAATAAGAAAATCTCTCAACTCCAATGGAAGCCCATAAAATTGCACCCACACTTTAGATAATGCGTACGGAGTACTCAATTTCCGTCTCAGCCACACCCTCATTATCCATTGGGCCAGATAGTCTGCACCCTCATTGTCCGTTGGGCCAGTTTCTGACAGCTTATCAAAGATAAACCAGAAGCCCAGATGTAGAACTACACGTAAAGATTAGGTCCGCAGAGCGCAGTGCGCCGAGAATTTCTTTTCGTGTGTGCGTAAATATAGGAAAGCACTTTCGGGCCGATTACAAAAATAAAGTGACGAGGAGAGAGAAAAGAATCAGAGAATCGATCGATGCATCGGCAAATCAAAGGCAGGCTCGTAAAAGACTGCAGGCCGGCCGGCCGGCAACTCGCCGTGGCTTCTGCGAATCCAAGATGAGAAGGGTAGGAAAAACAGGCACAGGCCAGGGACACGCTTCAGCTTTCAGCTCCCGCCCGGGCTAATCATTCATTTGCACGGTGCTGCGCTCGTTTGCCGTCTGCAGCTGCACGGCGGAGTGTCCAAGAAGCAAAGCACAGCACACGGCTGCTTGGCTGACACTAGTGACTACTCCGTAGTAGTCATTAGTCATCGTCATCTTCTCTTCTTCTTCCGCTGCTGCTGAATAGTGTGGAGAACCCGGGCCAACCTCTCTTTCCGTCAAAGCTAGCTGCTCGTTCTGCACTGCAGCCGCGCGAATCTGCAACGCTACGGGACTAGCTTCCGAAGCTAGGTTATGGCCGGTTAGTGCAAAGATGTTTGACGTGAGGTTTTATTCGATTCTGATTTCTGATCGATCTCGCTAGCTCTTTTTCCTGGCCCCGTTCCATCATGTGCTCTCCAAAAACAGCTAAACAAAATGCAGTGCTCCGCCGATTTGGTGTCACTCACTTCCATTGCACTGTACAGCTGCATACTATACAATAACACTTGGTGGTGCTGCTCTCCCATGCCCATCATGTACAGGCTACCTATACTACGTCCCAATTTGTTCAGTGTGATTTTTAGCTTGCTTCCTACTTCAGCTAGAGTTGGTTGCGCAGCATCTACACGTGGATGGCTACCTTGGCTAACTGGTCGACGCCAAATCTAGCGAGCCTTTTCATCAGATACGACTAGCTGCATGGGGCAGAGTCAGGAAATCAGAGCGCCGGGATGGGCTCGGTTCCAGAAGCCCAGGATCTGCATCACTGCATCTCATGGCAGTACTTATGCCATATGTTCAGTGTCACTGTGTCAGTGATTCTTTTAAAATATATGATTTCAGTTTCGTCTTTCTTTTGTGAAACCAGTAATATAATCGCTGCATGGATCACACAGACCAGAGGTGCGTACGCATTGCACACAGACGAGTAATTCACCCGAAGATCCAGGCAGGAAAGGACGGCCTGTTACGGCGTAGGAGTAGCACCCATCAGGTCCAGGACCAGAGTCTAGCTCTGTCCATGTCGCGTCATCTCTGAATCTCTTTTTCTCGCTATGCTCCTTATTGTACGTTGCCCGATCGCCAGCCCAACCCGTGGATGAAATAATAAAGGTCAACTTGGGGATATTTTTTTTCCTTTTTGGAAAGGGACTGGGGGAATTGATTTACAGGCAAACAAAACAAGAAAGTGTGTTGTTTCACCAGTCACATCTGATGGCCCAAATGCCCAATCACTGCACAGAATAAGCATTTGGTAGAGTAGCCTAACTAGATTAGCAATAGCAACGCATCTGATGGCTAGCCGAAGTGATTGGATTTTCAGTCACTGATTCTTCTTCTGCTGCTGAGTACACGATTTTCTGTTCCTCGTTTCTACAACCTGTAAAACCTGTCATTTTTCGCGCCATTACCGTCTGAAACCATCATCACTGCAGCAAAGGCCAGAGGCACGCGATCCATGGTTGATTGACTGAAAGAAAAGAAAGACGCGTTAGTCACTAGTAAGCTGGATTCAGAGGAAGAATTATGCAGGAAAAGGACGCCGCCTTACGGCGTACTAGTAACACCGATCAGCTGACCTTAAAAGCTGGCTTGTTCGGTTTTTTCTCTCACGATAATTCAGCCGAAACAGTATTTTGGCTTTTTTTTTTCCGGCCAAATTCAGCTAAACGAACAGAGTCGAGCTGTCCACGTCGCGTCATGCTCATGCCTGATTGCCTGAATCTGAATCTGGCGTTTCCATGTTGCCCGGTCCCCAGCCGATCGACGAAATTTAGGACGGACTGAAGTTCATCTGCATGGTAGCCATCGGTTCTAGTACAAGAACAGAGTGAAGCATGTGCCTACCCTGTTCCCTCCGTCCAACTGCATGATCCTGGGGAAAGTGGGGTTGCGGTACGTGTAGCAGCATGGCTTTAGTAACACAGAGGACCCGATTCCTCTTTGATCCATGTATGTTCAGGTTCGGTAGAGAGGCGTCATGATTTTGCTTCACTAACAGTTTATGCAGCAAATGCTATTCCTCGATCGGTAGCTGCTCAGGACGAAAGCAGTGTCCGTCGTCGGTTTCTTTCTCCTCGCATCTGCTTAAAGCACAGCTTGACAGTGACATCAGAGATGGGAAACGGAGCACCTTAGAAAACGGAACACATCACTGGTATATGCATTTGCATTGGGGGAAGTAAAATATATAATCGCTATATGTCATTCACAGAATCGGCAGAGGATTAAAGCGCAAGCAACCTTAATCAAAGAAATGTGTAGTAATCCTCATGATGCGCAGGCATTATATATCGCGAATCAAATCAGGCGCGATCGAAGTTTGTTATAGCATGCTTTTCGGTGAGATTTTTTACTCTAGTTTTTAGGAGCATAATATTACCACTCCCTCGCTGTCGTAAGAGTGCGTAATTTTACAATGTCTGCAGGCCAACAGACGTCCTTTTTTTATCTACAATTTTGCTTGGCGAGTATGGTAAGAAAGAGGTGGATGTGTGGTGGGATAGCATAGCAGCCACACAGGACTACAGGAGAGGGAGACCGGTCCACAGCATATTATTATTATGCATGCATGCACGCAGCATCCATGACTATGATCCATGATGCCGATCGATTTCGGCCAAGCTAGATTCCTCTGCTGCTGCGCACTAGCTCTGCTGGACTACCATGCAATGCGTCCATGCTGTCCCTATGATCCATGATGCCGATCGATTTCGGCCAAGCTAGTTCCTCTGCTGCTGCGCACTAGCTCTGCTGGACTACCATGCAATGCGTCCATGCTGTCCCCATGTGCTGACTGCCGATCCGATATTCGGCCTATTCGCTGATTGGTTTCTGGATTGATAAGTCTGGCTGGTACGGGTTTGTTACGAGAGAAAAATACTGTTGACTGGATGATAAGCCCTAGCCAAAACCAACCAGCGAACAGGTGAGGGTAGGGTAGTGATTGCGATCGAGGTGTGGGGCGCCTACTTGAGCAGTCTTGAGATACTGTACTTTAGTAGACAGCAGAGAGGCAGAGAGCCCACCGTGCAAGTGCAATGCATGCCATGGCAGCGTCGGCATGGAGATGGATGGATGGATCTAGGCCGGCAGGACGCAGGAGGCATGCACAAGACTCTATGCTTGCCTCTTCCATGGACCATGATTGTTACAGTATATTAACTGGCGGAGGAAGCAACAGGTCAGAGGGCGCAGGAACCGGCTGGCTGGCCGCCGGGAGGGAAGGGGAAGAGGGTACTCCTAGATCGAGGATGCATCACTGCTCCGTCGTCGTCTCTCGTCTGCTCCGAGCAGAATGCAGAACCTCTCCATCGCTCATGGGCCTCATCATGAACCCGCTGAAGACAATGCATTGGGGTTGGAGAAGCAGGCTACAGAGGCGGCTCTCTTTTACAGTTCTACTCGTGTCCTTTGATCCTGGGGAGCCTAATGACGACACCAATGATTCCTGCTCGCAGGCTCTAGGCAACAGCTGCTATAGTAAATAAAAAAAAAACAAAAAGAGTTGAAAAATTAAAGAATCCATCCACGGCATCCAAGAGATAACAATACGTTCATTAACAAGCCATCGACGACAGTGACCCAGTAATACTAGTCATTTGATAAGCTCATTCCAGCCACTGCACACTTTGCGTGCGTGCGTAAAATGATCGGCCGGGTGAGCGAGTCGTCGACTGCTTTGCTTGTCCACGGAAAAAGGCAAGGGCGACAGCGTTGGAATCGGATCCTATTCCATTCCATTTCCCGGCTTCAGCCAGCCAAGCCAACCACTCGATCGTCCTCGCCGCAGCTCCGTGGGCCCCCGGCAGCCGCTACCGCTAGAAGAGGCCCACGCGAGCGGACAACCAGCCCGAGCCCGCCACGAGTCACCAAACAAAGGAGCGCCTCTTCCTTTTCTCGAGCCAAAAATCACACGCCAGCGAAGTGAGTTTTTTTTTTCCAACATCACGCCACTGGATTGTGTTGTATTGCCTTGCTCACCAAAAAAACGCCACCTGTATTTTACTGGCTACGAATGGTCCAACTCAAACCTGCAAATCACACGTTCCCTCGTAGATAGATAGTAAAATAAAATGGTGAATGGAGATCCTTCTAATAATAAAAAAATCATGGTTTGAGGTGTTTGATTGGTTAGAGTACATTATTTCAAAAGATGCAACATTTTGCTTGTATTGCTATCTTTTGTTTGAGCTGACAGATCCAAAAAAAAAAAATGGAGTAATGTCTTTGCAAAGTCTAGGTATAACAACTGGAAGGAGGCTATACACAATATTGCAAGGCTTAAGTGCGAAGACTTTATGAAGCAAAGAACAAGTATGCCTTAGCGAACTAAGTGTACCCTAGCTAGCTAGGTTTCTTATGGTGCAACCTGCTTATCGGGCTCCAACTCCTTAACTTGACTTGGGTGCCCGCATTCCCTTTGAATTATTCTAGGATTAGCGGCGCTATTATTTTAGTGTTAGGCGACATATCTATCGATAGCGAGGTGCCTGTGGTGGCTTTATCAATATCGAGATCTGTCGGTCCACTAAATGTTACTTGGCTTGATAAGGGTAAATTTAGAGAGATGATTAATTGCTATAAAGACAAGAGAGGGAAGGTGGATACTACATATGAGAAAGGTTTTTGCACGGTGTAAAATAGTATCTCAAAGGTTTTGCACGGTGTAAAAAATATCTCATCATATTCAAAGGACCTCACATCGAGTCAAAACCGTGATTTTGGATGAGATTGGAGATAGGAACATCTCTGTGTTTATTGATGAGTCTTGAGATATCTCCGTAAAGGAGCAGATGTAGTGATTTTAAGATCAAAGGTTTGCATTTTATTTATGCTAGTATAATTTTATATATTTTGTAGTGACAAGTAATGACATTGGATAAATTATCATGTACTTTGATTGTGAATGATCAAGGAAAGCTTAAGGAAATGTTGCTTGGATTTCATCAAGTGGAAAAAATGTATATCTATTGCACTGAAAGAAGCTTTTGAACATGAGAGGTGAATTTAGTGGTGTGCAAAAATTTATTCCAGGTGAAAATCCTTATGCTTTTTCTATGAACATTGTTTCGCCCATCAGTTGTAGTTAGTGGTTGTTACGATTGCACCTATTGCTCGACAATTTGCAGGTTTCCTTAACTATATCCCTTTGATAGTGAATACTATGGGCTGCATCTTGATTAGAAAGGATATCTTACTTGCATCATGTTTTGTTAGATTGGGAAAAGTAGAGAAAGATGATATTAACACTGGAACAGGACTAAAGCAAGAAAGTAGCCTTGCTAGTCCTGTAGAGAGGCTATATGTAGGTGCTTGAGATTGTAGAGCAAGACTCTGTTAAACCAACATTAAATGGTGGAGCATATGGTCTATAATTGGTAAAATGGATAGTTTTGATTTTGTATCCATGTTGCATTTGATGATTGACTTATTGAGCATTACATGCTTTGGAAAGGAAGGAACAAAACAATGTTGAAGCAATGATTTTGATCATGGATAAGAAAGGAAAATTGTGGGATGTGAAGTCCTTCTGCGATAGGAATGAGATTTAAAGTTCCAAAAATGGACAAAGAAGAAATACTAGAGGGACATCTACATGTAGAAGATAAAAGGGTGACAAGTATGCATTTCTACGATGTTTGGTAATTTATTGGTGCCATCGATTCAATTTTTCTATATTTAATTAGCCAATTTAGAAAGTTGTTGGAGTGTATTTTTGTATCAAAATATTTATTCCTAATAATTAGGAAGGATATAAACAGTCTTTTGAAGTCGCTTTTACGAAGTAAAGTGACTTAATGAATGCTTAATTATGAAGTATTGTCCTCGAAAGCTCTAAATTCTTGAGGAAATTCCCTCGAGTAATTTCAAGCTAAACCAAATCATCTTGTCTCCTGCAGCATATACATAGAGCCATTGACGTTTGCTTAATTGTCGTTGTACCATAACTTTACAAGTTTGGTTTCTCCTGCAGCATATACATATATATACTCGCTCACCACTCCTTTATTCTCCGGGGAACGATCTCTAGATATTTTGTAAAAAAAACAAAAAACTTTGGGCCCCAGAAATCTCAATTGTGAAAAATCTAACACTGCCTCTGCTAAAACATTTGCAATTTGTTGTATAATGATACTAATAAAAAAAGATTAGTCACACAAGAATCCAACGTAACGCCTGGTCCACTCCCAGGTCCCAGTCCCATCCCTCCTCTCTATCCCTATCCGTCCCCCTCCTGGACAAATTAGCCGGCACAAGTATAAATGTAAATGGCAAGCCGCCACCGGCAGCGCCGCGACCGGACAAAACCACACATATAAGCCACGGCCCACGGACAAGCCCGCCGCAACAGCGCGGCGCCCTCCTCCTTCACCCGCGCCACCACACCAGCAGGAGCCTGGAGGAGAGCGCGCGGGCGGGTGGGGCAAGTACACGTTGATGGCATCAACCGCCATCCCGCCGCCGCCTACGGCGGTGCCGGAACGGAGACTGCCGCTGGTGCCGCGGCTGGCGGACGATGGCGGCGGGGGCGGAAGGGGCGACGACGCGCGGGGGAGTAGTGCAGGAGGGAGCGTGGCGGGCATCTCGCCGAGCATCCTCATCATCGCGGTCATCGTGGTGGTGATGCTGCTCGCGTCGCTGTGCATCCACTACTTCATCCGCCACCTCTGCCGCCACGTGGGCCCAGCGGGGTCCTCCGCTTCGTCCCGGCAGGCGCCGCCGCTCCCGCTCGTGGCGCGCCCCGCGGCGGGGGCGTCCGTGGCGCCCGCCGACGGCCAGGAGGGGGGAGGAGGAGGGAAGGCGGCGGCCGCGGCGGAGGCGGAGGCGGAGCGGCTCATCGCGCGCCTGCCGCTGTTCACGCTGTACTCGTCGCTGGCCTCGGTGCCCAAGTCGTCGAGCGACTGCGCCGTGTGCCAGAGCGCATTCCGCGACGACGACGAGCTCCGCCTCCTGCCCGCCTGCCGGCACGCCTTCCACTCCCGCTGCGTGGACCCGTGGCTGCGCGCCAACCCGTCCTGCCCGCTGTGCCGCGCCTCCATCGCGCTGCCCCACCCGCCGCTCACGGACCTCCTCCGCGTGGAGCTCGGCAGCGTCAGCAGCCGCCGCTCCAACCCGGACGCTGCGGCTGCCGCCGTCCGCGCGTACCCGCTCCCCGGTGGCCTCCCCAACTCGGCGTCGTCAGAGTACCTCGTCGAGGAGGAGCTCCAGGTCGTGCTCAAACCGAGCCCGCGCGCAGCCGCCGCCGGTTCCAGCGACCCGCCAAGCCAGCAGCCGCATCAGCATCAGCAGCAGCAGCAGCAGCACCAGCTCGCCGCGGTGGAGCGCGGGCAGCCGTCGTCCGTGGGCCTGACCCCTACGGCATCGTTCAGGTCGACGGCGGAGCGGTGGAGCAGCAGGTGGAGCAACCGGTGGAGCAGCGGGCGCTGGAGCAGCCGGTACGACGCCGGGACCGTGACGGCCGCGGCCACGGCGGAGTGGTGGTGGGACATGGACGGCGGCGTGGCCCCCGCGACCCGGCGGAGGGAGGCGGACGACGGCAGCGCGTCGTTCTACGGGTTCGTGCGGTGGCTCACCGGGGCATACTAGTAAATACGGTCGTACGGTGCTAGCATAGTACTCCAGCATCCATGGAAAGCGGAGGAAACTTGCTTCGCCCCTGCGGCGGCGGCGGCGGCCGGCGACGAGCGGTGTTCCCGAAAGGCCCTCCTCGTCGTCTTCGTGAAACGAATCGAAATGAACTGGGAGTGCCTGTCTGTCCGGCTCTTCTTTTCGGCATGCGAGCGTCGAATTTTTATTTTGCTTATTTTTTGTTTTGGTTCTGGGGCGGGCCGGGTGGATTTCGAGGACGGAGGAGATGCCCCGTTCGCGGGTTTCAAAACTGCTTCCGAATTGGAGAATGTCGGCGGGAAGAATGAGGACGAATGACTCTTAGGCAGAAGATGCACAGCAGTCTCGGCCACTCGAAAGAAAATGGTAGAAATTTGGGGGGCTTTTGCTGCATTTTGATTTGGGTTGATTTGTGGTACTCATCATTTGTGTACGTACAGTATGTATGCATGTACTAGTAGCGTGGATTGGCCATTTTTGCATAGCAAATAAATTAGCAAATGTCGTAGGAGACGCCCTACTCCATCACCTATGTTTATCTCAATTCTCATGCTATGGTGGCGCACATTTACGAAGGTTGATGAGTTGATGCACAATGAACGGGTGCATCTCAATCACATCCTGTGCTTGTCATACGAGTAGGGAGTTGAAGGGTGTGCAATTCTACTAGAGCACTGTGCAAAGAGTGTACTCCTACATACAGCAGCACTGTGCAAAGAAAGAGTGCACCAGCAGAGAATGCAATGCACATGGGATAGAGTAGAGGAGGTTAGGATATGATGGACCAAGATTGCTGGTCCATGAGATTACGCACAAGCCTACAAGAACTCCCTCTCAGTCCCCACTGGAAAAGGACTCCACTGTCCCATTGCATCGTACTGGCCCATGGCCTGGCCGCCTAGCCGCTAACAATACTATTGGCTCCGCGCGCTTCGCTATCCCAATTAACATAATTAGAAAGGGCATCGTTTTGACTGTACGCGCGCTCTGGCTTGACCTGCCTTGTCCCTCACTCGTCCTTTGCCACTGTGGATGGGAGTGAAGCTGGAGTGGACGAGAGGGAGGAGAGGGAGTGTCGCTTTTGGTGGTGGAAGCCTTTGTCCTTGCTCTGAACCTCTCAACTGTACCTACTGCATGCTTCAGCCAAGGGGGTTTTGCCATGCATGTGGTACGGCATTGCCTGGCTTGGCTACCTTGTGAAAGCAAGTGTTGTTTCGCATGCATTGGCCCTCCCTGCCTGCCATGCCAATGCTCTCTTCTTTCTTGTGTGAGCTGTTGGAGGCCGTTCCCCTTATCGATTGGCTACTAAGCCATGATCGAAAGTACTGTTGAGAGAAAAAATAACACACACACACACCCCAGCACTGCAGCGAACAGAAGATGCATGGCAAGGGTGAGACGAGACTGGCAGAGCACCAAGCAAGCACCGTACTAGCGAGCGAGCTACTCCACTCCTTCCTATAGCTACGAGCACTGACCGTGACCGAGTGACTGATGTCTTGAATTTGTTTTTCTCAAGGCCAAGGGGGACAAGGGCAAGAGACAAGGCCAAAAAAGCAAAAGGCCTGCTTCTGGACTCTGCAATTTCCTCCTTTCTCTCCTTTTCCTTTCTCTTTTCTTTTCAATTTTAACTTTCCTTTCGTTTCAGCTGATCCATCCATATATACGACGGTCTCCCCCCGGGCTTTATAAGTTTGAGCTAAATTTTCGTGACCCACGCAGCCATGCTGCTGGAGCTCAGTGATTAAGTCGAGTCAAGTCAAAAATATTTGACGACGTCGATGCATGATGAACGTACTACACCAACTGTTGTGACCATTGACCGCTCACAAACACTGGATGCAACTCTGCTGCACACAGGGTCCCTTTTTCTTCTCCCATGCATGCATGGCCTGCCTGACGAGCTGTTTGCGGCTCAAGTCTGTACATGTGGAGACAGTGCAGTGGACCAGAACTGATGCTTGCGCGACGGTAAAATCAAAAGGAAAGGAGCTCGAGAGATTTACTAGTATTTTTGCTCTTGCGAGAACTTTACCTCAGCATCGCATGCGCGCGAGATGCCTGGTGCCGGGGAACACCAGCAGCGCACCTCAGTGGACATGGAAGACTGCTCCTATCTTCTTCTGTCGGACAGCAAAAATTCAACGGGGCAAATCACAAATCACCTCAGTTTTAGGCATTATTAGAGTGGTAGTGGGACACCTGTCGCCAACCAAACCCCGTGGGCCGTGGTTAAAAGCCGACGAACACAGCCACTTCTCGCTAGCTAGTGATCGTGCTAAGTTTTACAGTACCCTACCACACGATTCTGTCTTTCTTTAGCTCCAGCTTAGATGTGGTTATTGGTAGTTCTCGGCAGGGGCGGTAATGAGGACACCTCTAGCATCAACTCCTCTCCACCTCCTAATGAAACTATATCTGATATAGTGGGTCCAATTACAAGGAGTAGAGCTAAGCAACTGGAGAAGGAAATGTATTCTCAGGCCAACGCTAACCTTGTGTTAAATAATCAGATTATTTTGGATGATCATATGCTTTTGAGTACTTGTTTTAATGTTATTAGGAATGATGGAGTGCATGAACGGGCATGGGATGATGATGGTTCCTGCCCTCCAAATATATGGACTAAGGAGCCTGGATGTGCATAGAGAGGATGGACCATTCAGCTACCAAGCAGATCAATTGTGGATATGCAAAACAATTAATTCCTAAGTTTAGGAAGGCAGTTAGCAACCAGGCTATTGTTTCACCACACGCAGAAGCATGCAGATGAATACCAACCATCCAAAGAGCTCCATAAGGCCACGCTATTAATAGGAGTGCTACAACTTCATACTGCATGTTCTCATTTATTTTCTTTAATCTGAACTGAAGACTCCACTAGTGTTATATATATCCATGTAATAGATGACGTGAGGGACTTTTTGGGACTGCCAATTCAGAAATACAAACTCTTTGAGTTCTTCTTTCCACGTGAGTCTTGAGAGACTTGCAAACTTGTTCTTTCGATTCCTAAGGGAGTTGTAGAACGTCGAACTGCGGTTCATCCAGTTTGTGCCTTCATATCTTTATGGTGTGATTGCGTGGGCTGGCTTCGTCGGTACGTGGAAGGGTGATTGTCTCGGTAGTTCGTCGCGTGTGCAGACTCACGGTGCACTACCTCTTCGCCAGATCACGTAGCGATAGTTATCAAGTTCGCGGATCCTTTGAGAAGATTGGGCCACAACTACTCGTCACACGTGATCCACGGGCGTGTGCATATCATCTGGTACCGGAGCCTCAGTTTACTCGGTAGGATTGTTCTTATTTTGGTAGGATAGATTTTTATATACCTACAACCCACAAACAGCCCAAAAATATATATATATACACACCTATAGCCTCTCTTTTGCTTATCGAGTTTTCAATCCTGTGAGACTTGTCTAGTTGCTGTTTCCTCTTGGTCTGAATTCTCCTGCTCTGAATTTCATTTTTTTCCATCTTTCTCCATTTTTTCTGACTTTTACCTTTGATCTATTCTTCTTCTCTCTAAAACGTGTACACACACAAAAAAAAACCCACCCATCCCACCCTTGATTGCTTCCAAATTAGCCTAATAATCGACACCGACACTTTGTTTGTCATTCTGCGCCACCCTTATTGAAAGTAGTATGCTGTTTGTCAAGAGGTTCTAAAAAACAAAAACAGAGTAAAAAGAAAGAGCAAAAAAAGAAGAAGAGTGTTTCTGTTAAAAAAAGAGACGTATGAGTATTTGCAAGAAAAAAGGGGATTGAGCTGCAGTTCGATTGGTGCCAATTGTTTCCTTCAGTCCACTTTTTTTTACCTTTCTCCTTTACTTTCCACTTGTTTTTCTTTGTGCTCAGCAACTAAGACTCGTGTTTCTCATTTGGATTATTACTCGATTTTGCATCCCTACTTTTCAGTGCACTACACTCATATTTTACCCCACCAAACTCCACTCAAAGCATCGCGATCTGTTGCACATTCGTCTCTGGTACAATCACTCTTCCACTGCAGATTGCTGCCCCGGTTCTTGACCCTTCAGGAAGAGAAAGAACTTGTTCAGCAAGTGGTGAGGGAGTGACTCCACATATATTCCACATATATATTGTCCTCTTGTTTTTCCCCCTCTACTAATATGGCAGGAGACACTCAATCTTCTTCTGCCACTGTTTCTACTCAAGATATCCAGGACGTGCGTGCACAAATGGATCGACTAATGCAAGAGATGCACACACTTCAACAATCTCTACATCAACACCAATATGCTAAGCCTCCGCATGATGCTAGTGACCATGTCGAGAATGACGGTCCTACTACATTGGAGGCGGAAGCTGCACGTCTTCGGGCTGAGGCCGCACGCCGTGCTGCTGCAGGTGGTGGTGGTGGTGGCCGTGGCCGTGGTGGTGGCAGAGGGCATGATGCTGGCTTTGGTAATTTTGGTGGTGCTGATAGGAGGCCACAATTTTTTGGTCGTGCACGACGCGTTCCTATTGGAGGTGCTGAAGATTTTGATGTTGATGATCATTCAAATTATAGTTATGAACAAGAAGCAGGCCCCTATGGTCACCATGGTGGTTATGATGCTCATGGTGGTGCTAATTTTGGCGGCTCTAGAAATTATGGTGACAACCAGTTTGGCGGACATGGTAGATACCGTGATCAACGTCGTCATAACCATGAACACCGCCAAGATGAAGATGGCTTGGGTAAAGTTAAAGTGTCCATTCCCCCTTTCAGCGGGAAGGAGAATGCTAATGCTTATTTTGAATGGGAGACCAAGGTGGACTAGATATTTGATTTGTATGATTACCCTGCTGCAAAGAAGGCAAAGCTTGCTGCCATTGAGTTTAAAGGTTATGCTATAACTTGGTGGAATCAAATTCGCGCAGAATACCGCCGATTTGGACATCACAATATCACATGGGAAGAAATGAAGAGAGAACTGCGACGTCGTTTTGTTCCTGCGTATTATTCCCGTGACTTACATTTGCGGCGCCTTGTGCAAGGTACTCACAGCGTTGATGAATATTTTCAAGAAATGGAAATGTGCCTACTCCGTACGGGAATCACCGAGGATGAGGAATTCATGATGGCTCGGTTCTTGGTTGGTCTGAATAAACCAATCGCCGATAAAGTGGACATGACTACCTACACAAATCTAACAGAATTAGTTCATTTTGCTAAAAGGGCAGAAAGGCAGTTTGCTGAATCTTATAAGAACCGTGTTTCATTTTTAGCTCATAATAGTTCTCCTCCATGGCGCCATTCACAACAACAAGGGTCAGGGGTGCACACACCTTCATCTCGTGCAACTTCTTGTTCAGTTTCGACTTCTTCCAAACAATTTGATTCGAAAGGCAAAGCTATAAGTTCCAATCAGTCAAACTCCTCCGCTGCTGCCACCCCAAGGAAGACAAGTAAGATTGAGTGTTTTAAGTGTGGTGGTCATGGGCATAAGCAAGCTGAATGCCCCAATAGGTGTGCTATTATAGCACTTGCTGATGGCTCTTATGACTCTCAAAGTGAAGAGGAGGATGAGCACAATATCCTGGCTTTGGCAGATGAGAACATTGAAACTTGTGAGTATCAAGCTGAGGATGGTGAATATGAGCTGGGCTTGAATTGTTTGGCCATTCAGTCTATTCCACATGTTGCTCAGGGTGACATACCACAAGCTATTATTCCTTTGAATCCAGAGGAAATCACAAGTGCTGATTTTGATGATTTGCTTGCTGATATTAATAATTTGAAGGCTCCTATTTTGTCCCACATGGTAGTTCATTTGGGTCTGCTACAAATTTCACTGCAAATGCTTCTATTTTGAAAACACCAGATCATTGTTTGGTGGTTTTGCGAGTTCTTTCTACTCAATTACTTGCAGCTGAGCAAGGGCAACGCCATAATTTGTTTCAATCACGATGCAAAGTGAAGGGACATGTATGCAGATTCATAATTGATGGTGGGAGCTACAACAATATTGTTAGTGCCCTGCTTGTTGAGAAGCTTAGCCTGCCCACACATCGCCATCCACACCCGTACCATATGCAATGGTTGAATAATTCAGGGACAGTGAAGGTTTCATCCATGGTCCGCTTATCATTTTCAATTGATGACTATCATGATGAGGTTGATTGTGATATTGTTCCTATGCAAGCGTGCCACTTACTTTTGGGTCATCCATGGCAATTCGATGTGGATTCTGTGCATTTTGGTCGGTCAAACAAATACACATTTATTCACAAAGAGAAGAAGGTGGTTCTTGTTCCATTATCTCCAGAAGACATACATTCTTCTGATGTTGCTCGCAAGAAAAGGGAGGAGAGTGAGAAAAGAAAATTATGTGAGACCTCCAAAAATAGTAAGGGAGACTCCTAAACTATCCAGCCACATAAAGCCTCCTAAAAATACAAAACTACCACGACAAACTGAGTGTTTATTTGTGAGCAAGAGTGATTTGAGAGAAGTGAGGAACTCCACGGCCCCATTCTTTGTGCTCCTGCACAAGGAGGTCCTATTGTCAACTAACGAATTACCTTCATCGCTGCCACATGTTGTTCTTGATTTATTACAGGACTTTGAGAATGTTTTTCCCGATGAGGTGCCAGCTGGTCTTCCTCCCATCCATGGTATTGAGCACCAAATTGATTTAGTACTTGGTGATTCTCTTCCAAATCGTCCAGCCTACCGCATCAATCTTGAAGAAATAAAAGAAATTCAGCGACAGGTAAAAGAGCTTTTGGACAGAGGGTATGTTCATGAATCTCTATCACCTTGTGCTGTTCTAGTACTTTTGGTCCCTAAGAAAAATGGGTCTTGGCGCATGTGTGTCGATTGTCGTGCTATCATAGACTATAAGATATCACCATCCCATTCCTAGGCTTGATGACATGTTAGATGAATTGAATGGCTCAACTATTTTCACCAAAATTGATTTACGCAGCGGCTATCACCAAATTCGCATGAAAATTGGTGATGAATGGAAGACAACATTTAAAACCAAATTTGGCTTATATGAATGGCTTGTGATGCCCTTTGGTTTGACAAATGCTCCTTCAACTTTTATGCGTTTAATGAATCATGTTTTAAGAGCTTTCATTGGAAAATTCGTGGTTGCATATTTTGATGATATCTTGATCTATAGTCAATCATTTGATGAACATCTTGATCATATCCGGGCAGTCCTTGCTGTTTTGAGAGTAGAGAAATTGTATAGAAATATTTCTAAGTGCACCTTTTGCACAGATCGTGTTGTTTTTCTTGGTTTTGTTGTGACTGCAGATGGCATCCAGGTTGATGAAGAGAAGGTTAAAGCGATAAAGGATTGGCCTACTCCTAAAAATATGAGCCAAGTTTGAAGTTTCCATGGTCTTGTGGGTTTCTACCGGCGCTTTGTTAAAGATTTCAGCACAATCGTTGCACCTCTTAACAATTTGACAAAGAAGGATGTTCCATTAAAGTGGGGGGATGAACAGGACCAAGCCTTCGAAGAGTTGAAAAGAAAGCTTTGTGAAGCACCGCTGCTACAACTGCCAGACTTTGGTAAGACTTTTGAGATCGAATGTGATGCATGTGGTATTGGCATTGGAGGTGTGCTACTTCAAGAAGGTAAACCTGTTGCCTATTTTTCTAAAAAACTAAATGGTCCACATCTGAACTACTCTGTCTATGACAAAGAGCTTTATGCCTTAGTTCAAGTTTTGGAAGTTTGGCAACATTACTTATTACCTAAAGAATTTGTAATCCATTCTGATTATGAAGCTTTGAAATATCTCAAAAGCCAAGGTAAACTAAACCATCGCCATGCAAAATGGATTGAGTTCATTGAAACATTTCCCTATGCTGTCAAACATAAGTGTGGTAAAGATAACATTGTTGCAGATGCTTTGTCAAGATGGTGTGGTTTGATTACACAACTAGATACAAGAGGGCTTGGATTGGAATCAGTTAAAACACTTTATGCTAATGATTCTGATTTTAAAGAACCTTTCTCTAAGTGCATTTTTGGCAAAGGATGGATAAATTCTATGTGCATGATGGATTCTTATTTCGGACTAATAAATTATGTATTCTAGCTTGCTCTCTCCACAATTTTCTTTTGCAGGAAGCACATGCTGGTGGGTTAGCTGGTCATTTTGGTGTAAAAAAGACATTGGACATGCTTTCTGATCATTTCTTTTGGTCACATATGAGACGTGATGTCCAGCGACATGTTGAGCGGTGCATAACTTGCTTGAAAGCTAAGTCCCGCCTTAATCCCCATGGTTTATATATTCCATTACCGATTCCAAATGTACCTTAGGAAGATATATCCATGGATTTTATTCTAGGCTTACCTCGGTCTCCGAGGGGGCCAGATTCCATTTTCCTTGTTGTAGATCGCTTCTCAAAGATGTCATATTTTATTCCGTGTCATAAGAGCGATGATGCTTCACACATTGCTGACTTGTTTTTCAAGGACATAGTTCGTTTGCATGGAGTGCCCAAGACTATTGTTTTAGACCGGGATATGAAATTTTTGAGTTATTTTTGGAAGACATTATGGGGAAAACTTGGAACCAAGTTGTTATTTTCTACTACTTGTCACCCACAAACTGACGGACAAACTGAAGTTGTCAACCGTATTCTATCTACAATGTTGAGGTCTATGCTGAAAAAGAATCTGAAGATGTGGGAAGAATGCCTTCTACACGTCAAATTTGCTTATAACAGGACAGTACATTCAACAACAATTTTTTGTCCCTTTGAAATTGTTTATGGTTTTAAACCACATACACCCATGGATCTTTTGCCTTTACCATTACAGGAACAAGTTAACATGGATGCGGCAAAGAGATCAGAATTTATTAAGAAGCTACATGCTGACACAAGAAGGAATATCGAGAAGAAATCTACACAGTATGCAAAGCACGCGAACAAAGGTAAGAAGAAAGTTACGTTCTAGCCCGGTGACCTCGTGTGGTTGCATCTACGCAAGGATCAATTTCCCCAATGGCGCAAGAGTAAGTTATCCCCACGGGGTGATGGTCCATTCTAGGTTCTTGAAAAGATAAATGATAATGCTTACAAAATTGAGCTTCCCCCTGAATATTTCAATGTGAGTACAACATTCAATGTCAAAGATTTGCTTCCATTTGTTGGTGAGTTTGAGTCGAGGACGACTCCTCCTTAAGAGGGGGAGGCTCATGAGGACACCTCTAGCATCAACTCCTCTCCACCTCCTAATGAAACTATATCTGATATAGTGGGTCCAATTACAAGGAGTAGAGCTAAGCAACTAGAGAAGGAAATGCATTCTTAGGTCAACGCTAACCTTGTGTTAAATAATTAGATTATTTTGGATGATCATATGCTTTTGAGTACTTGTTTTAATGTTCTTAGGAATGATGGAGTGCATGAACGGGCATGGGATGATGATGGTTTCTGCCCTCCAAATATATGGACTAAGGAGCCTGGATGTGCATAGAGAGGATGGACCATTCAGCTACCAAGCAGATCAATTGTGGATATGCAAAACAATTAATTCCTAGGTTTAGGAAGGCAGTTAGCAACCAGGCTATTGTTTCACCACACGCAGAAGCATGCAGATGAATACCAACCATCCAAAGAGCTCCATAAGGCCACACTATTAATAGGAGTGCTACAACTTCATAATGCATGTTCTCATTTATTTTCTTTAATCTGAACTGAAGACTCCACTAGTGTTATATATATATATATCCATGTAATAGATGACGTGAGGGACTTTTTGGGACTGCCAATTCAGAAATACAAACTCTTTGAGTTCTACTTTCCATGTGAGTCTTGAGAGACTTGCAAACTTGTTCTTTCGATTCCTGAGGGAGTTGTAGAATGCCGAACTGCGGTTCACCTAGTTTGTGCCTTCATATCTTTATGGTGTGATTGCGTGGGCTGGCTTCGTTGGTACATGGAAGGGTGATTGTCTCGGTAGTTCATTGCGTGTGCAGACTCACGGTGCACTACCTCTTCACCATGTCACGCAGCGATAGTTATCAAGTTTGTGGATCCTTCGAGAAGATCGGGCCACAACTACTCGTCACACGTGATCCACGGGCGTGTGCATATCAGGCGGATCTATAGATTTTAGAATGGAGGATTTTGAGTCATCTTTAACCTCTACTCCTATCGTTACTCTCCTTCGTATATCTAGATAATTTAGGAGAGGCTCAAGAGAAACTCTATTGTCATAGAGGTTGCAGGGGGGCGCTTGAGGTCCTGTTGACGCAAAGATTAGTCACACATCAGCTTAGAGCTAGATCGCCCAGGTCGCCACAGACCAAAGAACGTAGCGGATAACCAACACGCTTTCATGGTGAAGAGTGGTGAGGTTTACAAGCAAACCACCAACGGCTACTTTATGAGCAAACTAGCAAAGAAACCATCGAAACTCTCGTCTAGGAGGGATTCCATCGGGCTGGGGCAAGGACACCAGTGGGTTGCCCTAGGTCGGTTGGCAAACCTAGGGCGTCATCCTTGGTCATCGGATAAAGAGATGAACAATAACATGAGGTTGGAAAAAAATTGGGAAAAAAGGTATTTAATTTATATTTATTAAATGTAAAAAGATCGATTGGATGTTGTATATCTAAATCGGCCATGTACCCCCTATTTTATAGGGAGTAGGGTGGTCTTATCCCGTTGGAAAGCAAATATGGTACTATTATTTGTTGCTTCACAAAGTTTTCTTAAATTAGGCTAGAACTGTCATGAGCCTATTTAAATTGGTATGGGCCTAATTTAAATGTCAACAAGCCCCTATCACCCCACTGCCCCAACCCCACATCCCACAGCTAGATCCACACCTCCTGGTTCTTGGCAACTAAAATTAGCCACAAGTAATTTCTGTTGATCACAACTTACTACTAGTTAGTATTTGGTTGTTAAAGTTTAGTCTGTTTCTCGTAACCCATATGTCATCAACTCTTTTTTTTTTTTCCAACATTGCCTATTTTTACAAGGTTATTTTCCTTGACACGCCTAGAAAGAATGCGTGTCAAATTAGACGGGCACTGAACACGTCCTTAGTTCATTTGTATCTGATTATCTTTTTCTTTGCAAACTAAATAAGTTCAACTAAACAAGGTTTTAGTCTATCCCATATCCCATAATAGAAAGAAATCCTGGACGCCTTATTTAGGTCAAGGAATAAACATCCGGCTTTACCCCATGTGACCAAGAGAATTAGACCACTTATTACATTAATTTATATCAAAACCAAATGTATCCAACTCAACTCAATTTTAGCATTACTTATCCACCCAAATTAAAGAATCAAAGAACTGCATAGCAGTTGTTTTCTAACACACGGCAAACTTGGAAGATTCGCTTTCTTCGAACCATTGTAACAGTGCCCATTTGACGCAACCAGTGTGTTCAACTGATCAGGTCCTGCAAAAAAGTTTTGGTTCCACAATTGTCAAAAACTGTTTTATTTCTTGTAAGCCATATATATCGTCCAACAGATGGCAGCACCTCCTAATAATAGCAAGCTATTGTTTGATTTGCCCCCGGTTTGTACCATCCATGAAAACGATCAAGAATATTCAAGGGAGGCTGTAGACCCAGAACCAAGTAAATGGTTTGCCAAAGGAATTTAGCATAGGTACAGTCAAAAAGAGGTGTCTAATTGTTTCATCTCTACAACAAAACACGTATGATTTGTTCCCGCTCCAATTCTTTCTTGCTAAGTTTTGTTTGGTTAAAATCACTCCTCTTTAGCAACCACAAATTTTTAAATTTTTATGACATCATTAAATGCTAGATTTGTTGTGAGATGATGATGACCATATTGATAAGGTGTTAATATATGGAATTTAATGTGAAGGAGCCATTATTTTTGAAAAGCAAAAAAAAAAGTGTCCCTTTCAACTTGTAAACCAATGTTTGCAATTCGTGCTACGGGATTATTCCACTCTAACACCTCATTTCCTTTCAGTGTTCGTTGATCTGAAGAAAACATTAAGAGAAATAGTACTAAGAGTTGAAGCTATTATTGTAGCTTGTTTTTCTCGAACAATACTATAAAGATTTGGGTATTGTGCTTTTAGAGGTTGTTTCCCAAACAAGATGTCTTACCGGAACCTAATTTGAGGATCATCATCTATTCATCTAGTTTAAATCTTGAACACGTATACTAACCATATCGCATCTTTTTACTTGGCAACGATAAAAAAACAACTGAAAAGATCTAGAGGGCATATCGATCATTTGCACAGCTACTGTACATATGCTGCGAAGTGTTAACGCAAGGGAAGCGCACTTTGTTGAACCTCGCATGAGAGTTACGTTGGCAGTTGAGTGTTGAGACAAAAACAAAGAAAGAAAAGATCATTCTTACCGCTAGCTATCGGCCGTCATAATCAAGGCCCCCGGCCCGTTTCTTTCCCGCCACTCCACTACTACTCCAGTCCCGGTCCATGGATCGGTGACGCTCCCTTTTTCTTCTCTGGGTCGCCCACGCCTTCCTCGCCTCGACGCTGCGCTCCGTCATGCATGCCGCACTGCCCTCCGCTCTTTGCATCATCACGTACGCATGCACGCACCGTCAGTGCATGCACCTAGCTACTGGAAACCACGAGACAGCATAATAAGCAAGCTAGTAGGTGCCACCTTGTCCCCCTCTGCTAGCTATCTAGCCCATTGGTAACAACTCGATTGGCTCTGTTGACCAGATGTGATTATTATCGTAAGGCAAAAGAGAAGGAAAAAAAAAAAACAAAAGAAAATGCATGCATCCTTGCCAGCAATAATAAGCTAGACTAACCTTCGCAATCAAATAAAAATCTTGGAGCTAATACACTTGTAACGTGCCATTGCCATCGATTCGCCGTTGATGGTTTGGCTTGGTATATCCGTCGTCTAGCTGTCTTGAAATTGACTTGCTTGTGCAGGTGATCTTCGTCGTAGCTTCCATCGTGTTGCGTGCGCAGTTAGACGACCAGGACTTCGAGCCCACGAGTCGTCGTCTATCCAAAATCCAATGACGCTGCATGAATGAATACAGTCGATAGCACCCCCATAGGTAAGGTAAGGCAATTAGGCCTCGTTTGGTTACTGCAGTCCCTCCTAAAATCTTGTCATATCGAATGTTTTGACACATACATGGAGTATTAAATATAGACTAATTATGAAATTAATTGCATAATTTGTGACTAATTTGCGAGACGAATCTTTTAAGCCTAATTAGTCTATGATTTGACAGCGTAGTGCTACAGTAAACATGTGCTGATGACAGATGAATTAGGCTTAAAAAATTATCTCGCAAATTAGGCTTCATCTATGTAATTGATTTTATAATTAATCTATATTTAATGCTCCTTATTAGTATCTAAATATTTAGTGTGCCATGAATTTTAGAACTCACTAAAGAACCCAACACCCGTTAAACAATCTCCAGGCGGCCGGTATGTTTGGTACGTACGCAAGCTGTATATCCCGGCGACGGCGACGGTCACTCATCACGAACCTAACGCCGCCAGGCCAGTTCATGACGATCACGGATTTCGTTTGATTATTAATTATCAGCCTGTTCGGTTGGCTGGTTCATATCGTTGCTGGTTCGTGAAGAAAAACTACTGGTTGGTTTGTGTGAGAGAAAAATACTGTTCTGACTAGAAATTTCCAAAAAATTGACGATCAAGGTAGGATTCAACGACAGTCGACACCCTTACATATGAAGGTGATGAAGTGTGCAATCTAGGGGTCAATCAAACTTGATTTCTTGCCTCGCGATGCCATTGTACCTTGATTTTTCTGAACATTAAAGGGTTTTAATGCCTTCTTGCCTGGAGAAATTTGGTGTACAAAGGATGCCATGAGCCCATGTATCGATCTTTTTATTTTTGCTCCGATCCCCTGCTTGTTTGAGAGAGCCCTCAAACACAAGATGGAGATAATAGATAGAAAACTGTTGGAGTTTCCCTACAAAGTTGTCAGGTTTTGGTAATAGTCAATTTGATCCATCTTGTAACCTACATATGCAAATTGAGTAGATTTTTTTAGAAAGATCTGACAATTGTTAAATCCTTCGTTAGAAAAAGTTAGGCAACAAACATCTCATTCAAACTACTAGGAAACATTTTCAACTATAAGTTTTTTTTTCAAAATTGTTGTGCAACATTTCAACCACTGCCTTTCTTGAAAATTGTTAGACAACACTCTCCACTGTATTTCATCAAAATTATTGGCAGTATTTTGAACCATTGTTTAGGTCTTGTCGATGCGGGACCCACGGGATACCCCTCAAGGAAGGGAGAAGATCTAGTCTAACTAGGATTCTTTCCATGTAATCTTAGTAGTAGTATTATTCTGTAATCCTACTAGGAACTCTCATTGTAAACCGACTAGGACTCTGGCCTCCTGACTATATAAAAGAGGGCGGAGTTCCTGGAGAAGGGAGGGAGAGACAACACTTGACAATCAATCCGACGAAAAGGCTAACGCCGACTGGACGTAGGGCTATTACTTGATCACGGTCGAGGGCCCGAACCAGGATAAATCGACTGTCTCTTGCGTTTACCGTCGAGTTCTGCATACGCCGAAGCCCGAACAAACTGCCCCGGGTACCCCCGTGGCAGGCTATCGGTGGTAAAACATCGACCAAGTCATAATCAAAGAATTTACTCTTACGACCCTGACGAAACTGAATTCCGCAATCACCAAGAACATGGGTGTTATCGCTGCGGGGTTGGGGCTTCAGACGGAAGAAGTAACGAAAGAGAGAAAGAGAAGGAGGAATTCCAAGAAAAGTTTCACAAAGATGGACAAAAACAGAAAGATGAAGGACATCATTGGAAGCAAGATGGTTCAAGCTAATCCCAAAATAACTGAGAAATCGATGAAGAAAAGCAGAAGTAGGAAGATAGAGTCCAGCACAGATAAAGGAGACAAAAAGAACAATCTCACCAGGGCCTGGAGTTGGGACCCGATGCTGGCCTAGAGCTTTCCAATCAGTAAACTCCTTGCCCTGGATCAGACCATCACTAACAAGCTCGCGCAACTGATCCTCAGTCGTAGTCGGAGCCGGTCAGATCTTCTGAGCAGCCCTCATGGCCATGAATTCTTGATTTTCAATCACAGAAAGCGATGCCTCCTCATCTACAAAGGTTGCCTAGGACTTGCTCGCTGATTTCTTCCTACCCATATACTAGCAAAAGCAATAAAGCACTAAGAAACGATGATGCTCAGACGGCGGCGCTCAGATGACGACGACAACGGCGATGGCGGAGTTTTGAAGACTAGGGTTTCAAGGCAAAAGCAGGGCAGCAAAGAAAAAGAAGAAGAAAAGCCATTAAATAGATTTTTACAGCAATAAAAACGCGGCCCACCAGGCCCGTTTAAACACGGCATGAGAACGCAACGATCCATTTCTCAACACAACTGACACAGCTAAAATGACGGGCGACACACTTCTACACAAAGGTACAGTTCAACAGGCAGATTTCAGACTTATCCATCCAGCACCACGGCAGAGTTATCATATTGCTACAAAAAGAACTCATCAACCATGAAGCAATGAAGGGTTACCTCACAAGGAACACAAGAACTTGGTTCTTATAGAAAGAACTCGGGAATCTCATA
Source organism: Miscanthus floridulus (assembly GCF_019320115.1). Taxonomy (NCBI): domain Eukaryota; kingdom Viridiplantae; phylum Streptophyta; class Magnoliopsida; order Poales; family Poaceae; genus Miscanthus; species Miscanthus floridulus. The sequence goes on along the minus strand of NC_089580.1, from coordinate 122,751,072 downwards.
AACAACTACATCTGACAACAACAGACTACTAGAGAACATGCCAAGATCCAATTCTTTTTGAATAAAAGAACCTAGATATATGCTCGGAGGCTACAACAGGAGAGGTTTTTAGTTCTTTGAACAACTCAGATTCAAGACCCTCCAACTCTTTGTTCCAAATAGCAAGAGGCTCGGGGGCTACACTCAGTGAGTGCACTTTTTCTTCAAAAAAGCGCACATCACTTAGAAGAATTCTTCAAGACAGGAGTTTTTAAAAAACATAAGATTCAAGACCCTCCAACTTTTTGTTCCAAATAGCAAGAGGCTCGGGGGCTACACTCAGTGAGTGCACTTTTTTCTTTGAAAAAGTGCACAGTCACCAAGAAGACTTCTTCAAGACAGACCACTTCAAGGCCTCAAGACAAAAAGAACCCAGACCGAGCTATATCCAAGTTCTTTTTGATAAAGAACCCGAGTATATGCTCTAGAGCCCTTCGACGAAGAATCAGAGTAATTTCAAGACAAGACCCTCCAGCTCATTGTTTCAAATAGCAAGAGGCTCAGGGGCTACACCTATATGGGAGTACTTTTCTTAAAAAAGGTACACACCACTCGAAGATCTCACGAAGCGCTACACGGTTTCGCTCAAGAAGGCACTCGGACGACGCTTGTTCCTACTCGGCAAGACCTGAAGGAACAAGACGAGGCTTCAGAGCTCAACCATGAAGTGCTCGGGGGCTTGTCGATGCGGGACCCACAGGATACCCCTCAAGGAAGGGAGAAGATCTAGTCTAACTAGGATTCTTTCCATGTAATCTTAGTAGTAGTATTATTCTATAATCCTACTAGGAACTCTCATCGTAAATCGACTAGGAACTCTAGGCCTCCTGACTATATAAAGGAGGGCGGAGTTCCTGGAGAAGGGAGGGAGAGACAACACTTGACAATCAATCCAACACAAAGGCTAACGCCGACTGGACGTAGGGCTATTACTCGATCACGGTGGAGGGCCCGAACCAGGATAAATCGACTGTCTCTTGCATTTACCGTCGAGTTCTGCATACGCTAAAGCCTGAACAAACTGCCTCAGGGTACCTCTCGTGACAGGCTATCGGTGGTGAAACATCGACAGGTCTTTTCATAAAAAAATCTAGGCAACATTTGGACTAACTTCGTCAAATACAACACCAACATTTTTTGGTAAACACATATCCTAATCTAGACATGGAGGCAGAATGGCATATCCTGCTTGGCCACGCGGTAGTAACATTCCATATGGAGAATATGGGGTGGTCTCTTCATCCCCAAAAGAGTATTGCTTTAGATTTCGTGTAGGTCAAACTTTCTTAATTTTGACCTAAATTTATAGAAACAACAACATTTGTATCTCCAAATAAGTTTATTATAAAGAATATTTAATGATTAATCTAATAATATCTATTATGTACCATAAATGTTTATAATTTATTGTATATATTTCATAAAAGTAAAAATACTTGACCTCGTAACACTCCTTTTTTTTAGGGAACCTCGTGGCACTCTTTTTGTGACATGGAGGGAGTAGTATAAAAGAAAACTTGCATTGTTCCAGGCCCATTGTTCTACGGAGCACCATCAGACATCACATCAGGCCCATTATTCCAGCAGGCCAGCACCAACCTTAATGTCGGGCCGAACCAAACGAAATCGATGGGAAGCTAACTAAGCCCCTGCACATCCTTAAGATTACAGCCCATTTGGAGATAAGGGCCCAAAAAGAAACTATGGAAGTATCGAGAAGGAATCCATCCTCGTGCAAAAGCAGATAAGGGAAGGCACACGACGGCCGAGCGACGCAATCGCAACGCAACTATCCCCAAGGGAAGAAACCTTCGTCACGCCCCCTCCCCTTGTCTCCACTCCAATGGCGCCCTCCCTCCTCGCCGCCGTGTCTGCCTCGCCCTTCCTCCTAGCCGGCAGCGGCAGCAGCCGCAGGCCGCTGGGCCCTGCCCCCACCCGCCTGGGCCGGACTGCGCGTGGCCGCGCTTAAGTACGACCCTGCCAAGGTGGGTGGGCTCGCTGCTGTGATCATGCGCTCTGGTTTCGAGTCTTCAAGGTCTTTCGGGTGGAATTCGTGGTATAATCTAACGGTGTGGTGCTTGTTTTTTGGGGGGCAGGTGGCGCCGCAGAATGACCGGGTGCTCGTCCGTCTCCAGCAGATCCCTGAGGTCTCTCCGCTATCAATCGTGTCTCTTTACCGCTCCTATTTTGTTTTATTTAGATTTGTTTGTTGCTAATTGTTGGTTTGCTGCTCTCACTTCAACACTTCAAGTGGAATAAATCCTTAGATGTTCTTATTTCAGTTTGCAAAGTAAGCACTCAGTGTAGGAACCATTGTATATCAGAAAATGCAGGGCTTGCTAATTTAAACTTTAGGAATTTCCATTATAAGTTGCAATGACAGAGACGTTAAATCTTTTGCCCCTTCTCAACTATTGTTGAACTTGACGAGACACATGAAGTTCAGTACTAAGGTGGCTTATAGCAGAGTAAAAGTGTCAGGGCTTGTTGGATAAACCTATTCCCGATGTGTTTTGGACTGGATTGGGAGGTGTTGAAGGGAAAATTAGTTCATTTCCCTCTCCAATCTGTATTGAGAGGGAATGGGTATGTTCAAACAAGCCTAACCACGGTAAATGTATACCCTAAAGCCTTGTTTGGCTGCGCTCATATCCACCTCAATCCACATGTATTAGTGTGGATTGGAGTGAAAAATTAACTAATTTCTACCCCAATCTAGTCCAATGCACATGGATTGAGATGGATACGAGTATAGCCAAACAAGCCCTAAGTGTGGTAGTTACTCTGACTTTGAGAGCGACTCCCATCACTTGGGTTTTGAAAAGTCTTAGGGAAGTTTATTTAAAAAGTGGTTTAATTGATTCACTCAAGCTAACACACATGCATTTCCCCCAACAATAATTACAGTATTCTGTTTATTTGCAGTACTCCTATCAACAAGTGTAGTTAGTTTGACATGTTAGCAGGGCCCTGTCATTAAAAAAATTTAGAAGCAACTGTTGCACACATCCTTTTCTATACCTGAATTACTGTGCAATCCTCTTAAACTGTATTACAGGAGTGCACATGAATCTGCTGAAGTTTTAGAAGTTGATACTTTGTTATAGTTGTTTGTTCTGACAAAATTGTTTTATTCATGCAGAAATCTGCTGGTGGTGTATTGCTACCAAAATCTGCTGTTAAGTTTGAGAGGTATCTGATGGGAGAGGTGAGATCTTAAAGGCACTACTATCTGTTTCTGTTATTGTTAATTTTAGCAGGATATAGTCTCACCATATTGTATTGTTCATGCTAGATTCTATCGGTTGGTGCTGATGTTAGTGAAGTTGAGGCTGGGAAGAAGGTAAGCAACATTGTGTGACTTAACTCTTATTGACGCATGCCCAAATGCTCACTTGTGCCAACAAGAAGCATTTTGTGCTTTGCATGTGAAGTTTGCTTATACTTTAGAGAACAATCTATCGTATTATGTCACACTTTGCTTTGTGGTTTGTCTTCTAATCTTACCATTTGATTTTATTGCTTATCTTGGATGAACTAAGTGAAATTTTGGTGTACTGTACTGTAATTATTTAAATGGATGGACTATGTTTACTTGAGTATATTTAAATGGATGGACTATGTTTACTTGAGTAGATTGAAGAGTGGTTATGTTTCTGAAACAAATACATTGTGCTAATTTGCAAGCTGCTGCCATTATGACATTGTCCGCTACTGAAATCTGCCTGTCATGCTGAAAATAGACATGTTTTATTTTTGTTTTCTCGATCTGTGTGAGAAGATCATCCTTCTTCTTAAAAAATGCCCGGGGGCCGTCATACCCCCCGCAGGTCGAGTTTTTTTTCTTACAGTTTGCATAGTCCATCGAATGTACTTTTACCGAAGTACAAAAAAGGGCAGCCCCAGTGCACGTAGCTCCTGCTTACGCAGGGTCAGGGGAAGGGTCCGACCACTTGGGTCTTTTGTACGCAGCCTTTCCCTGCATTTCTGCAAGAGGCTGTTTCCAGGACTTGAACCCGTGACCTCATGGTCACAAGGCAGCAGCTTTACCACTGCGCCAAGGCTCCCGTTCTAGTTTTACCGAAGTACAATGCTCATAATTTAGAATAGTCTAACCAGTTTGCACTTGCAGGTTCTCTTCTCAGACATCAATGCTTATGAGGTAACTGACTGATTTCTTCTTAACAAATTGTTTTTTGGCCTTGTCCTGAGCCCTACATTTTTCTGATTCAATCAACTTAGTTGACTTAGCTCACTATGTTGTAGGTGGACCTTGGTACTGATGAGAAGCACTGCTTCTGCCGTGAGTCAGATTTGTTAGCTCTAGTTGAATGAATTTTACCGTGAAAATTTCGGACTTACCTTCCAATGCTCCAACTGCATGGACTTATCTTGCCCCTACTTTGTTGTATGCCATTTGGATGTTCGTGAATTCAGCTTCTAGATGAGTGTTAGTTACCATTGAATTTTGGCCGCCATAAACTGGAATTATGTTAATGCCCCTTTTCCTTATAGCACGCTCTCAAAGTGCTCAGATATGGATACGAAATTGTGTGAACCGAACTTGAAAGTTGAAATGGTTACATTGCTCATCTGGTGTTCGTGCTTCTGAACATTTTTCAAGCAATATTGTAAACACGTCAACTAGGGACTGCAGATTTTATTGTATTGATTGTACTATTATAGTCTCATTCATTGGTTTGAAATTTAAGTGTGTTCTGTTTGTCGTCCCCATTGCTCAGCCGGAGTTTATTCAGTGCCTGTCCAACACCATGGGCTATCATGTACAGAGTATACAAGAAAGAAAATGAAGAAAACAAACAGTTTGTTCATTACTACTCAAAAGAGCTTGGCCATACAAATGGTACAGTCATCCATCTTGTGCGTAAGTTATTACAAAAAAAAAAAAAATGGTGGAATTAAAAGAAAGGAATGAACTGAAAAATCAGACAAAGTTGATCAAACCAAAAGGAGGAAGAAACACCAAGCAGCAGCAGCAAAGCATTTCGGATCATCAAAGCAAGAGGAAATTAATGAAACGAATTAATAAATAGGAGTAGAGAAGGAGAGCCGACAGATGATGTGGCGGTCAGGTCTGTTGAACCTGCTGCAGACCTTTCGAATTTCTCCCTGCACGCCGGTGAGCACGTTGACCTCGCTGAGCTTGACCAGAACCTTGGCGAACTGCGACTGGAAGAGAGCAGCGTTGCTGGCGAGCTGGTCGACGATCCAGCGCGTAGAGCCGTCGCTGTAGAGGTTCTGATCGACGGAGAGCACGCCGCGAATTTGCTGCAGGTTCTTGTAGTAGTGGTTGTCCACCTTGAGCGCGCTCCACTGATCGTCCACGAACACGGCGTTGCCGTCCGACGAGGACACGTTGGGACACACCCACTTCTTGTACACGGACGCGGTGGCCGGGTCCATGCCTGGGTCGGTCGCGCCGGGTTTGCCGCCGTACCCGTACAGCCTGCTGTTCTTGATGGCGCTGCAGCGCGTGGCGCCCACGGTGTGCGCGCCCAGCAGCGCCACCGTTTCGAGCGCGTTCATCCCCAGCCTGGCGTAGTAGGCGACCGCCTGCGCCGCCGTGTAGTCCGGCGCCGGGAGCCTGACGTCGGAGGCTCGAGACTGCCGGCGGTCCCTGCGCCCCGTGCGCACCGCGTACGGCGGTCCCCCGGCCAGCGCGACCGCGTCCCTGGTGGCGAGGATCTGGATGTCGGAGCAGGACACCACGCCGGGGCACATCTCCTCCAGCGCCGTTTTGATGGCTGTGATGAGATCGTAGCCTTTGACGCTCAGGTTGGGTGCCGCCGTCTTCTCCGTGCCGGGGCCGTCGATCAGCAGACCACCATCGCACCCCTGCAATGGTAGCCAGTTGCAGTTGGGGGCATACGTTAACCACCGTAAGTACACGTACTCCTTGTGAACACGCACCGACGCACGTGCATGGTCTGATCAGCTAAATTATATACGTACATTGACGGCGCACTCGTGGAACTGCATGCGGAGGAGGTAGGCGACGATGGGGTTCTCGCGCGCGAAGCGGGCCTTCACGATGCCCTGCACCACCGCCTCCACGTCGCTGCCGTTGCACTTGCCTTGGTAGAACCCGTACTGCAGCTGTGCGCTGCAACCAGCGGCGAGCGCCAGCACCGCCAGCATCGCCATTAGCGCCGCAACACTGATGCGCGCTGCTGGAGAGGCCATTATTGTCTCTTTGCCACTACTGGCACAAGGTACGTAGCTACTGCTTTCGGCCTCTCTTAGATGCTCACTGAGATCAGGGCGGTGAGATGCAAATGGCGAATGCCCAGGCCCATTTATAGGTGATCGGGAGATTAATCCGGAGTACGTAATGGAGGTCAGTTGTTGTTTACTGGTCATCATCCGTCATGGAGATCTGTATACGCTCACCGTTTCTCTTCTTTTTCCAATTGACAAAATAATGAGCTATATATGCTAGCTGTGACCGAGAGAAAGGAAGTATGATATGACGGTCTTGTTTTGTTTGTTGAATTGACTAGCAGGCAAGAATCCAGGGTTCTAATTTAGGCTAGCTCTCGATATATATGTTGATTGAACAATATGAATTGACCAGCTAGATTGGTTCCATGTTATTAGTGGATTTGCACTACTACACTCACCAACTACATCGTTGTTAGTAACACAGCTAGCACAGCACTCAAGATTTCAGAGCAACATTTCTCTACATTTTTATCCACTTCTCGTTACGAATTTCTTCTTTTCCATTTCATGCTAAACGGTTTCCTTCATCTTTTAATCTGCTTGTCAATCAAGTTAACGTTTTTGCATACGTAATATACAATTTCCAAATTACAATACTAATATAAAACGATTAACAATTTGGAAACGGAGGAAGTTCGTGGCATTATTTTACATTAAGTGCTTGTTTAGTTCCCAAAAAGTTTCCCAAACAGTGTTACAGTAGCCATCACATCGAATCTTACGATACGTGCATGGAGCATTAAATGTAGATGAAAAAAAAAACTAATTGCACAGTTTGGTTGGAAATTGCGAGACGAACGTTTTGAGCCTAATTAGTCCATGATTGAACACTAATTGCCAAATAAAAACGAAAGTACTACAGTAGCCAAATTCCTAAAATTCACGAACTAAACACACACTAAGGTTGCACTTTGATTTGTTTGCTTCACATTAGCAGGGAGTAATAATTCGCACGCAAAAGCAGAATGCATACTGCATGCATTTGCGGTTTTATTTTGTCAATACAATTTTCTTACTTATCTGCCTATTAGCAGCAGGAAAATAATTCCTCGATCTGTCCTAAAAAAGTTGATATTTCAGTTTTATTCTATGTCAAACTTTTCTAAAGTTTATTTAAATTTATAGAGGAGAACATCAACACTTATAACACCAAATAGGTATACTATATATGTAAATTAATCTAATCAAAATTATTTGGTAATATAATTTAAATAATTCAAATAGGTATACTATGTAAATATCCCTAAAAACTTTAAATAATTTGATTTAGGGCAAAATTAAATAATCAATTTTTTAGGGACAGTGCTTTCTCACAATCCCGAGAGGTCGTCACAGGCACTGCCAAACCGTTTGCATATTTTGATTGGTCAACCCAATAACAATTTGAGCGATTGAAGCTGGAAAATTAAGCACAAGTTATACCTATATAATGCATCAATACAACTGTGAAACCCACTTGAAAAATACCTAAACAGTTTCTCCATGCCCTTTTGATGAACTAGACTAAAAGTACTCCCTCTGATTAAAATTAGAAAACATACTTCGTGCCGTTATGACCTATCAATGCATAGTATGCATTTGTGATTAAAAATAATATAATATTATTTTCATAATAAAAAATATTTACTCATGATTATAAATTGTACATGTAAATTGCTGGCTGAAGTCTTGTCTTACCGAAATGAAGTCTGGATGCTTCTCTTTCTTTTTCAAGATGAAATAGAACGTCACTAGCTGTGCTGAAAGCAACAGTATGATAAAATTAAAGACAGTTTTGGGGTTTTAACCGAATTGACTTTGAAAGATTTCATGATTTAGGATATATATAGGTAAGTTCTTAATTGTCAAATATACTAAATACCTAGCGCTTTCACTGCTACAGAACCGACAATCACTAAACTATCACTGCCGGTTGTTTTGGAACCGGCAGTGATAGAGTATCGCTATCGGTTCGTGGCTTCAACCGACGACTGTCACTACCGGTTTGTGGCTTCAACTGGCAGTGATAGACATGGTATTATCACAGCCAGTTTAAGCCATGAACCAACAGGGATAGTGCCGGTTCGTGGCTTCAACCGACAGTTATAGTTGTTTTGTAAAAAAAATCGTAAGTTTTTCATATGAGATCGGATTATGACAAACTTTATATTAAAATTGAGACTTTAAAGAGATCTAAAACTAGTTGATAACTGTTTAATTTGAGATGGTTTACAAGTCCAAATATTCAATATAAGTTTTGGATTAAATTTGACATTATTAACAATGTCGAATTGAGACAAAGTCAACATCAAAGTTATAGTACTCGACAAGATCTATAACTTTGCAATTAACAATCTTTTCATTTGAGATTGTTATGAGTGTCAAATGTACAATACAAGATTCGAAAATATGTAGTTGAAAGAATAGTGTTAGCTATATAGTCACATGTATCGTGTAGCTCAGCTGGTATGTGCGCTTGAGGGGCTTGAGGTCTCGAGTTCGAATCCTGAAAAACATCATTGCCACTTGCCCCCTACTGGTTCGCTTTCTGGCAATGATGATGGTCGGGTTGCGGCAGATAGAAAAACGACATCACTATCACTTGCCCACTGCCAGATCGTTTTCTGGTGGTGATGATGGGTTGAGATTCAGCAGTGATGGTCTATTTTGTGGTAGTATTTGCTTTAGAAATTTGAGGAAACCAATATTTAGAAAATTTTAGGATGAATGAAATTAAATTTGAAGTATTACCCAATATTATGTTAGCAATGCAAATTACATGTAGGTTGAGAGGAACAAAAAGTTTAAAATGTATAGTACATACAATGTATTTGCAGGAAGGAATTTATTGTGTCAATGGAAGAGAAATCTTCAAAACAGAAGAGATAATTTTGATTAAAGTTTTTTCTTGAGTCCTCTTCGCTAAATGTCGTGGAGGTTTGATTTATCCCTTTTGATGTAGTGAACTGTGGTAATGTGATGATCATATATCTCCTTGGGAAGAACTGATGGAAGAGTGATGCAAAGGACCATATGAGATTCCTGTAAGCATCCAGGAGTCACTATGCCAGAACATGCAATCACTGTCGGAGCATCACTTCCTATTGTTCTGGAGCCGACAGTGATTAGTTATCACTATCGAGTCATAAGCCTAGGAGCCAGAAACTTGGTAGGAAACTAATCACCCAACAATGATTACACATATCATGCCACCTCAAACCACCACCTGACAGTGATATTTCACTATCGGTTCGTGCTACGAACCGACAATGATAGCTATGATATCACTGCTGGCTCATACTACAACCCGGCAGTGATATGTTCCTGCTGGCGGGTCAAGCCACAACCTAACAATGCCATTTTCATATCACTGTCGATTATTATACTGACATGTTAGTATTCTTTCTGGACGTTGGATCCACCTAACTATCAATTCATTTATTCTCAACCGTTGATCCCTTTTACCACCAATGCTTCCGGTCATAAAACATATGTTCGGATGCCTCCACGGATAGAGGAGCAAGCTTAGGTCCCTTATATGCAGTGCGGAGCTAGGATTTCAACTTTGCGTATTCCCACGTTAAAAAAACTCACCTTGCTTTGCTTGCTTCTGTGCCTGGTGGGCCGCTGCTCAGCCGTTGCCTCTAGCCTCCTGGCCATTGAGCCACCATCTATCATGCAGGCATAGCCTAGGCACAGAGAGGCCGCGCTCACTTCGCACACCAGACGCTCGCACCACCGGTTGATTAGGGTTAGAGATTTTGGAATGGAGATTGAGGAATAGCCTCGCACTCGTGACTTACTAACTCGCATGGTCGGAGAGTCATGGAGTCATATGGTTGGGTGGATAGGGGCAGGGCATGAGAGCACCATGGGTGCGACCAAGGAGCAAGGGGTGGAGAGGCCTCATGCGCCTAGTGGCTCGACTTGTGAGGTGGGGAGGTTGGGAGCCAGGTCGATAGAACTTTTTTTGCCGTTGTGGGCTAAAATTAACGAAAATACTAGAGAATACTTCATTGTACGTTTATTATATATAAGTTTACATACATATATACTTAAGAGTGCTTCAAAAAAGTTGGCTATTCCTAGGAATACCTAAGGATACCCCTAGATCTATCCATGCTTGCATGTGTGCCAACCATTTGGGTATAGTCTCAACTATGTGTTCTCTGTGGGAGAAATGTCTCAACATACACCTTCCATTTTGTAGCCAAGATGATGCGTGAGAGGTACTAGAAGAATGTTTGTGAAGATAGAGCCACGCTGAAGACAGGGTGACTTGGTAGCAATATAATGCTATTCAGTATCCGGGTTGGTTGTTGTTATGCGTTGAGCCTATGGCTAGTTGCCAGAGGGTTGGGTTCATTGAGCTTCAAACCCTTATGCACCCTGGTTGGCTCTCTCCACCCCCTTCGGCATGCTCTTGCACCTCTAAAATCCCTCTCGGGCGCTAAAAGAATGTTTGTGAGGTGGTTATATTATAATGTGTCTATAGACTTCAATTGTAACATAAGGCCCTAGCGGGCGATAGTTGAGGAGTCTGATGCTGTGAAGATGGAGGTCAAGTGAGTTGCTGCAGCCCAAAAAGTTGTGTTAGTTTGATCAATGGTTGTTAGTTCAGTGCCAGCACCGACCAGTCCTCAATTGGTGGAGTTAGGGTCTTTTCTCCCTTATGATGTGCGTACTAGGGAAGATGGAAGTACGCCAGATTGAAGCAGTGGTGGAACTTTAGGTTGGCTATCATCTTGCGGTAGAAGGTCAACAAAGGCTATGTTCATGGAGATTAAGGATATTAGCCACTACTGGTACTTGGCAGAAGGGGCAGCTCTCAGACCACTATTGGTCGTTCGACTGGGTAGTGAGTAATTAGCCTTTGTAAACCAGAACCTCTACAACCTAAGCTGCTGTAGGGAGCGCTGCTCACGCATGTAACCAACTATTGTATGCTACCTTCTTCTTATTAGTAATCAAGCCGAGCAACTAGATCTTTAAAAAAGACTAGTTGGTAAAAATGATGTATGTTTGTACACTACAAGAAAGACCCTCCTCTAGATACGTTCCCTTTGTAACGCTTTCTAAAACGTGTATATGCCAAGTACCCGATCTTGCGTAGCCACGCTTCTTAACATGTTCTGTAGAAAAACGTCTTAATTCTATAGGTATATTAATTCTGCAGGTATAGGCAAAGTCAAGACGACAAGACCCCACGACCTTTGATTTTTTGAGGTAGTTTTCATTTATTCCGATTCACCTCGTAGACTCCTGATCGTCTCCATTATCTCCCTCCTTGGTCTCCCTTCATATTCCATTTTTTTGAGAACACGACTTCACGCGTATTTCATTAAGAAGAAAGAGTGCCGAAAGAATGACTTACATAATGTAGCTATGGGAGAGCCCATAGTGATGGTTATAGAATCATAGAGAAAGTGGTTAGAAACCTAAGCGACATCAGAATAGAAAGAACAGCGGTAAGGAGAGGCCCATCCACCACTACCCTAATTGACTAGACCTGTAAAGGAAAGAAAAATCAATGCTTGGTTGCCAACATAGGAGGTGAAGCCACGGTGGCAAAGCATCCACCAAGAGAAGACAAGACTATGACAGAAATATCCTCCCAAGCAGCATTGCAACAAGCATCCACAAGATGAGGGGCCATCACGCTCATGGCAGCAAAGCATCTGCCAAAGAGGGGAGACCAAGGCGACATCAGCAACAAAGCATCCACCTGAGCAGCAATGATGACAAAGTATCCATCAGAAGAGCGGTAGCAGCAAAGAATCTACTACAAAAAACCAATGACTGTGGCAACACCAAGCAACTGAATAGACCATTGCGAAGAGGAGTTGAAGCACACACAGGCCCAAGTACCAAAGGAGCATCTCTGGCAAGAGGAGCAGAAGATAACGCAGAGGCATGACCACATGAGTGCTTCAATGATGCCTTCATGAAGGAGAGTGACATCCGTGGACGCCACCATCGTCGAAAAGAAGCACATGAGTAGGGCTTTCACCCTAGGGCCTATCACAATGTCACCATGGCATGCATGATGAATGAAATCTTCAATGATGCCTCCAAGGAGGTAGATGACGCTAACTGTGCCATCGTCGCTAGCCCAAAGCTGGTGGGTAGGGTTTTGACCCAGAATCTATTCACGAATGGAGCTAGCGACCCCACACAAAAGAGGCCACTCTACAGCCCTATAGCTCCACCCTGGTGGCAACACGAGCCCAGGCATGTGAGCACGGGGCTCAAGTCACCACGGACGCCAACTAGATGCCCGCAGCAGGCCACCATAGGCTAGGGCTCAGCCGTCTCCACCCCAACACGTGCTCGTGGGGCATGGATCGAGGCTGCGCTGAAAGGTCCTTGTTTGGTTTTGGTAATTAAGTGACAACCCTAGGTGGACTAATTGTGTTTATGTGAGATACACAGGTGATTAGTCCACAGGTACATGTGTGTGAGCAACATATGCCATGGAGGTGGAAATGGCTTGGAGATGTTGCAAAGCTCACACATGTGATGATGAAGGAGCTCATTGCACATGAGACATGACATCGAGTCATGTGATCAAGGTGGAGAAGATCAAGACAAGACTTGGCTTGATGGACCGGTTGCAAGCATGAAGGGCAAGTTGGAGGCTTTGGAGCGATAGACCACGTGGCGGTGAAGCTTGAGCAAGACTTGGCACTGATGGACGAAGGCAACAGTGAAAAGCAAGTGACATCAAGATTGATACACCAATACGGTCACGTGATGATATGAAGTGGATCATATCATTTGGTGATTGGTTGGTGCATGTGTTGCATCAACAATGGAGGAGATGGAATGGAATGCGCAAGGCAAAGGTATAACCTAGGGCATTCCATTTCACCGGTCATATGTGTGTAGAGAAGTTTATGGCTAGGTTTAGGATAGATGGCTGTACTATCAAGAGGGGCAAACTTGTTTGCATATCGGTCATCTAGTGCCACTTGAGTGATCTAACTTTGCATCATCGCTAGGATCGAGTGACGTGGCAAGTTGAGTGTCTAACTCCTTGAAAATGATTGTAAAAATGCTAACACACATACAGATGGTGGTGTACACTTGGTGGTGTTGGCATATTTGCAAAGGAGAAAGAAGTTGGAGTTGAAATGGATCAACTCGATGAAGAAATGGAGGTGTAACAGGTCACTGTGAGTGACTAGACGCTGGCCTTAGGAGGACCAGCACTTTCGGTCTAGTGACAACAGAGAGCGCGTGGTCTCGGTCAAGTGACCGAACGCTGGGTGAAGAGGTGACCTAACACGCAGTGGCCATGTCTGGTCAGCGCTAACGTATGCTGATGTGGTGGCATGAGGAGCAGCAGTGATGTGTGGTACGCCATGAAGGATCAGACTCAGGTGCTGTGTCCGATCGTGACTGACCTGACGTGTCCGGTCACAAAATAGAGGCTTAGGGAGCTCTCTGGAAACAACCAGACTCAGGCGGTGGCGCATCCGGTCACATGTGAATGGACATGTCTGGTCATGTTTCAAAGGCTTTGGGAGCTCTCTGTTGTTGACCGGACGCTGAGGTGTGGTGAGTCCGGTCAAGCTAAGCAGCGCGTCCGATAAGGCGCACTCGTGAGATAGCCATTGGTGGCAATGGTTAGTTCAAAATGGCTAGTGACACGTGGAACCACGACAGTGACTGGACGTAGGGATCGACACGTCTGGTCAAGTGGACCTACGCGTCCAATCGATGGGCAGAAAGTCCAGTGAAGGGGTAACGACTATTTTAGCCCATGGAGTTATAAATAGAAGGGTGTCTCAGCCATGGCTGCATAAGGAGCACCTTGGGGGACTTTGTGTCCATGCTTGAGAGTGCTTGGGAGCCCTCTAACTCACTTGAGCTTGATAGTGTTCATTCGATCGAGTGAGTGAGCGATTCTCATGCGATTGCACCGTGAGGTTGCATCGAGTGGCGCTAGATGGTCATCTTGCAAGCCGATGGTGCTTGTTACTCTTGGAGGTTGCCACCTCCTAGATGGCTTGGTGGTGGTCTCTGTCGAAGCCCGCAAGAAGCTTGTGTGGTGCTTCAGAGAAGAGCTTAGTGAGGGGCATTGTGCTCGCCCCGCGGGAGCCACGAAGAGCAACTCTAGTAGAGCGAGACGTGAAGGGCGACAAGTGGTCTGGCTAGGTCAAGTGCTAGATCTTGTGGTAAGCACTCCATGTGGGAGAGTGTGACTTGTAGGTCACCACTAGCAAGAGGACCGGCGGCAACCTTGGAGCTTGTCTCAACGGGGACGTAGCGTGTTAGTAAGCACGTGAACCTTGGGAGAAAAATCACCGTGTGAACATTATTCTTCTCATTGGTTTGCAATCCCCTTACACAAGCTTGTAATTACTATCATATACATCATGCTTGTGTAGTTGCTCTTGTAATTAGTTAGCTTGTGTAGCTCACTAGTTACCTTCTTGCTTGTGTAGCATAGAAGTAGCTCCCTTGCGTGGCTAATTTAGTTTGTGTAACCTTGTTAGTCACATTGCTTAGTTTGTGTAGCTAAGTATTTGTACTCTCTAATTTGGCATTGGTTGCCTTGTTATTGAGCATTGCTAGTGAGCTTAGGAGCTTTGTGCTTTTGCTTACTAGAATTGTGTAGGAGCTCCCCGATGTGCAAAATACTAGTAGCATAGGTTTGTGTGATCTTACTCCTAGAATTGGATAGGTGAGCTCTAACTAGCCCGGCACATTTGTTGCCTAATTAGGATCTTTATAAGGTGATTGTGAACTTTGATAGAGGAGTGTAGTCTTGGCTAGACCGATTGTTTTAATTTCACATTTGTTTCGGTTAGCCAACGTGATTAAATTTAGAAAGGGCTATTCACCTCCCTCTAGTCTGCTATCTCGACCTTTCAATTGGTATCAGAGCTCGATCTCTTATTTGTCATCTTCACCGACATGAGAGGATGGCAACTTATGGGCTAGATGTTGATTGTGCACACATTTTTGATGGCACACACTTTGCACGGTGGAAAAATTGGATGATATATAATTTTAAGTTTATTTGCCCTCAAATGTGGTGGATGGTAGATGTAGGCTTTTCTCATGTGTTGGACAAAAAAAATCTAACTCAAGCACAAGAAAAATGCCTAGATCTCGACACCCAAGCTATTGACATTATGTATAGATCTTTGGATGATAGCATATTTGGAGAGATCATTGACATGAAGATCGCCCATGAGATTTGGAGTTATCTCAATGAGAAGTATGGGACGGTCTCCGATGATGATGATGAGCCCAAGAAGGAGACGCATGAGTGTGTTGAGCATGACCACAATTTGGTGATTGTGAAAGATTGCTCCACCTCATGGTCAAGTGATGATGATGATGATCATACCACATGATCACTTGACAAGATTGATAATGATGCTACAAGTGATGCCAATGATGATGCTACTCCATGCACACTTGATGGTGATAATCATGGGTCATGCTCGGGCTATGAGAGTGATGTTTCTTCAAGCTCTCCAACTACATCACATTGCTTCATGTCACAAGGTGACACTAAGGTATCTAATGCAAATGTGATTGATCTCGTTTCATATGAGGAGCTTCTAGATAGATATGGTTGCATGATCAAAGCTTTAGAAAAAGAGATGGCTAAAACCAAGAAATTGAAAAATGAAAACTCTTTTCTAAAGTACACATGTGAACAACAAAAGCATCTACTTTATGTTACTACTTGTTCACATGAGGAGCTAAAATTGGCTCATGAGGAACTTAGTGTTGCTCATGATAACTTGGTACAAAACCCTGATTTTCTCACTAAGGAGCTTTCCAATGGAAAAACTAAAACTAATGAGAGGTCATCACATGGGTCAATTGATCAATCACATATTGTTGCTAACCCTTATGATGAAGGCAAGAAGCATGTATCCACCTCTTGTGATGATTTATTAGATATGCCATGCTCTTCACATATAGATGCTTGTTCTACTTCTATGTCTTGTGAGACTAACCTTTTGAAGGAGAACAATGAGCTCAAAAATGAAGTGAAGAATTTGAGCAATAAGCTAGAGAGGTGCTACAACTCAAAAGTCACCTTTGAGCATTTGATGAAGACTCAAAGAAACTTCAGTGACAAGAGTGGCCTTGGATTCAAGAAGAAGATAACAAAGGGCAAAAGAAAGAGAGAAAGAAAGATGAAGAAGCTACAATAAAGAAAGCTCTCTCATACCGTGTGCTACCGGTGTCATGAAGCTGGACACCTTGCAAATGGTTGCCCTAACATTGAGAAGCTCAAGAAGATAAAAGAAGAAGAGAGGCTCAAGCATGTGAAGTGCTTCAAATGCCGCACTTGGGGTCATCTTACCTCAATGTGCCCAACCAAGCAATTGGTGAAGCAACTAGAAGAGCCTCAACCAAAGCCTCAAGTTGAGCAAGAGAAGACACCCCAAACTCAAATCAAGATCAACCATGAAGATGGTGGTAATTTAATGATAAAGAAGAAAACTAGAAGGGGTGGAAAAGCAAGAGAAAGAGTGATGCGTCCAAGGATGAATCAAGATGCAAAGCAAATGAGCAAGAACAAAGAAGAGAAAATGAAGAAGATTGCTCATATGAGGTGTTATAGTTGTGACATATTGGGTCACCTAGCTTCGGGTTGCCCAAACAAGCTTGAGAAGAAGGCTCAAGCAAACAAGGAGAAGCAAGGCAATAAGAAGCATAACATGAGCAAGGAAGAGAAGGCTCAATCAAAGAGAAAGTGCTACTCATGCCGGGAAAGGGGACACATGGCACATTCATGTCCCCTAGGTAACACTCCTAAGCCTATTTCAATTGATGATGATTCTATGCTTAGGAATGATGATAATGGTACCTCTATGGTTGCTATTGCAAAACATCCCGCTACTCATACTAAGGCTTTGTCCAAGTATGTTGCTCCTAACTTGAGAGGACCCAAACTTGTTTGGGTACCATCAAAAAGTGGATGATTGTTTGTAGGTACCATTGGCATTGGAGGCTTGGTTCAAATGGTATTCATCTTGTTGATTATGTAGTTAAGCCAAGTATTGATAAGTGATGATCATTATCCCAATGCCATGACAAATTGAGTGAAGTCCAAGTGCTATCAACAAACAAGTGCTATAGTTCAAGTTGTTGGTGATTCATTGGATATATTTGATGGCTTGCAAATATTTGAGTTGAAGCTCGCTAATTGGATGATCATGAGCTAACCAAGGTATATCTCTTGTTGATAATTTAATTTGGGTGCATATGAGTTGATTGAATATGATAAATATGCAATGTTGCTTACTATAAGATGTTTGAATGGATAAATTGATTAGTAGTCAAGTTTGGATTGATTTATGTTGGATAAATTCATGAGATTACTTTTAGTGAGTGGTTGAATGGATTTATGTATTGTGAAAGTATTCAAACAAGTTGGTTTCAAGTTTGATTCACATTTGATGAAGTATAGCTCAAGTGATTGAAATCTGTCCTATATTGAAATTCTGAGTGAGCTATGATCTTAGCCATGTTTGAGTGATCAAAACTTATTGGATTGGCATAAAAATTTGTTTACATGCTCTAGACTTATGTTATAATATTATGTACAAATTTTATGAGAATTGGATAAGAGATGCTTTGGTTTTGGAGTGGATCTTGTCAGATATAGTGCAACAGTTTTTAGCATGTAACAGTGTGGAAGAATTGAAATTTGGTAGCAATCTAAACGTCAAATGAATCTTAAATTTTTACAGATGCTATATAACTTAGTGAAGCATATCTCCACCAAATTTTGTGATATTTGGATTTGTACTTTGGGATATATGCATTTTTCTTTGAAGAGTACAGAATCTGCCAGAAAATTGACAATTATTGGATTTATTTGAAGTCACTTTGATTGAAAGGTCCTCAAGTTGAAACATGTTTATAAGTAATTGAGGCACCTAAGTTTGGTTCTGAGATGATCTAGAAGTATAACAAGCTATGAGTACAAGGCCATTTGATTGTGGAGTGTACTTGGCACACATTTGGTACTCAAATTGGAAGATCAAGATCAAACTCAAGATGAAGATGAAGTTTAAGTTCTAGTGACTATTGGAAATCATTTGGTAGAAAGAAAAGGACTTAAACATGTAGAAATAAAATGACTTAAAGAAGGAATCAAGGTTACTCATCAAGTTAAGTTCATCACTTGGATCAATCAATCAAGTTATTTCAAGTGAGTGTCAAGAATGGTTCTTTAGAGAGAGATCACTTCTCCCTAGTGTAGGGGCTTGCCACCTATGTGTAGATAAACCAAGTGTGGTGCTTGAAAGGCTAACATAGAAGTGGTGATCCGAGGAACATTTGAGATGCTTAGTTTAAGCAATCAAAAGGGTTGATCAAGAAAAGCAAGCAACACCCAAAAGAGAGCTAGTCATGGCAATTCAAGTGGTATTCCAAATAGTTCTCTCATGCAAGCATTGATCAAAAGATGAAGCAAGCTAACCATAACAAGATAGTGCACTTGATCATATTAGTGGCTCTCAAATCATATGGGTGAAGTATGGATTTCATTATTCATGATTGGTCTTCACCAAGCTTATAATTGGACTTTACATTGCTATTAGAGTAATGAATTGGAATCTATGTGACTATCCTCTACTCCAACATAGCAAAGGTCTCATTATAATGTGCATGATCATTTCATCCCTTACTAGTATGCGATTAGTGCATATAGTACATACTTCATAGGACCATGCATAACAAATGAAATGTTTAAATTCATAGCCTACCACCATTGCTTGAATGATTAGTTGATCTAGTGGTTAGTATATGAATTTGTTCATGAGCTAGTGAACCCAAGTACTTGATTTAATTTGGATTGCTAAACAAGTAACAAATACAACATTAGTAAGATAACCCTTGTAAGAGGTGTGAAGAAGCTTGTCATTGGTTCAAACCAGGCTTGGAAGCTTAGGAAAATCAATTTAGTCAAGTCAAAATTAGAAGCTCATGATAGTGATAAGAGTACAAGCACAAGACAACAATGCAAATGGATATCTAGTTTGTTTGTTTCAAGTGGTATCTAGACTCAAGTATTTCATCAAGAATTCACAAGTGATGTCTAGATCAACTCACAAGTGATATCCTATAAGTGATACTCATGAAGACAGCAAATGTTCAAGAAATGGTCAAAATTGACAAATCCAACAAGTGGTTCCATGGTAGCAAATTCTTTCAAAGTGGTATCACATCTACACGTGGTATCAATTATGCAAGATGATGGTTCCACAAGTGATCCTCAACTTTAAGTGATCATCAAATGAAGAATGCATCCCTCACCTACAAGAGCTCAAGTTTATCAAATGGATGACCCATGCTATGACATAGGGGGAGGTGTCCCACAAATTGTATCAAGGTCAAAGATTCTATGTGTGGTATCTCAAGGGCTACAAGTAGTGTCATTCCAACAATCAAGTGATATCCATAAAAAATGCAAGATTCAAGCTTCAACCAACTACCCCAAATGCAAACCTTTGCATCAATGAGAAGCACACCTTTTATGAAAATTGATGACAAAGGGGAGAGATTGTATAAAGATATGAAAGCTTTAGAGAGATTGAGACAAAGAAGTAGAGGTTGGACATGGACATGGACAAAGAGGGAGCAACATTGAAGAAAAGAGATGGATCAAAATTCTTAGACAAGAGAAGCACACAAGTAGGGGGAGCAAGCTCATGAACTTTGATTGGTTGCATTTGATATGCGCATAGTCATGTGCTTGCTTGCATTGCATAACTTTTTAAATTTGATATGCATGCATAGGATGGTAGCTAGACTTGTATTTTTACACATGGTACTAGAACCTTGCTTATAATGTTGATCTCATGGGGCTTCTAGTATTTTTGTTGTCTAGCTACTCATGGTGCTAATGATGGCGTTAAAAGTGCAACTCTGATTGGTATCACACTTTAAAGGTTTATTCTATACACCTTAGCATAATTTGGTAGTAATTACTCTCCCATAATTCCAATCTGTGCATATGTGCGAGCTTCAAACCAAACACTCTAGCACATATGTAGGGGGAGCTAATACTACCATTTTGGGTTCGTGGTACTTGTCCAAAATCATTTACACATGGTAAAATTGCTTGGGCAAGCAACATGAATCCAAAAGAGCTTAATTTCAATATCTTTATAGAGTTGTCATCAATTACCAAAAAGGGGGAGATTGAAAGGTCCTTATTTGGTTTTGGTAATTGAGTGACAATCCTAGGTGGACTAATTGTGTTTATGTGAGATACATAGGTGATTAGTCCACAGGTACATGTGTGTGAGAAACATATGCCATAGAGGTGGAAATGGCTTAGAGATGTTGCAAAGCTCACACATGTGATGATGAAGGAGCTCATTGCACATGAGACATGACATTGAGTCATGTGATCAAGGTGGAGAAGATCAAGACAAGACTTGGCTTGATGGATCGGTTGCAAGCGTGAAGGGCAAGTTGGAGTCTTTGGAGCGATGGATCATGTGGCGATGAAGCTTGAACAAGACTTGGCGCCGATGGACGAAGGCAACATTGAAAAGCAAGTGATGTCAAGATCGATGAACCAATATGGTCACGTGATGCGGGCCCAAGTGGACAGAGAGAGAGAGAGCACAATGAGAGGTTACCGGTTAGGGATAGATAAGTGCAGGACCCACGTGTCAGTCGGATTTGAATTCAATCGTGCGTTCACTGTTGTGATCGGACATGGTGGTTGAGACAACCTGACGTAGCTCGCCTGGAGTCCAGTCATGAACAGAGAGCATCAGAACGCCTATTGACGTGATCGGATGCGTCCATTTACTCCTGACCGAATGCAGAACGAAGTTCGGTCATTTCCTATGAACCAACTCGAGATGATCGGACGCTTCTTCATCTTCACACCGGACATGGGGAGATCACTGTTTAGCGTCAATTCCTCATAGCATTTGACTAGACGCTACCACCTACAAGTCTAGTCCTACGTTCGATGCTCTTCCAGCTGTTGATTCTCCATCTTTCTTCATGGCACTTTCTCCCAACCAAGTTCCAATCCAAATAAGAGCCAAATAAACACCTAATTGGAACTGGTATGAGAACCATCTCTCAAGCCCTCAATTTTTCAAAGTAATTTGCCTTAGGCTATAATTCTTTTTGAGAAAATAAGGGACAAAAGGGGCAAGGAGCACCATGAGGCCACACAATGGGGATTTCAACCATTTGGAGCTTCAAATGCTCTCCCTATTTGTGGACGAACTCAGCAGATGCTCAAAACTTAACAAAAAAGAAACGACAAAGCAACACACATGCATATGCAATGCAAAACAAAAAAATAAATCTAGTTTCTTGTCAAGTTTGATCCAAGGTTAAGCTTTTTCACATGCTTTTCAGTTGTTATCTTAACCATGTTAGACAAGCCCTAAGTGCATTTCTAAAAATTGAACATGTTTTATATTATAATGCAGTGCAAGGGACAACACAAGCTCATCTTTTAGTGAAGTTATTTAGGTCAAGCACATTGAGCTCATTCCTCAATCGACAAAATGTAGCGGCATCCAATGGTTTTGTGAAGATATCCGTTAATTGATCATCGGTCCTTACACCTTCTAGTGAAATATCATTCTTAGCAACATGATCTCTAAGAAAGTGATGATAGATATCTATGTGCTTAGTGCGAGAGTGTTGAACCAGGCTGTTAGCAAGCTTTACCACGCTCTCATCGTCACACAAAAGAGGTTCCTTTTCTAGAACTACACCATAGTCTAGAAGAGTTTGCTTCATCTAAAGGATTTGTGGACAACAAGCACCCGTGACAATGTACTCTGCCTCAGCGATGGACAAGGCCACATTATTTTTATTCTTAGAGTTCCAAGACACTAGTGATCTACCAAGAAAATGTCACCCTCCGGATGTGCTTTTTCTATCAATTTTGCAACCGGCATAATCTGAATCGGAATAGCCAACTAGTTGGAATCTAGCTCCTTTGGGATACCAAAGGCCAATGCTTGGTGTGTGCTTAAGGTACCTAAGGATTCTCTTAATGGCAACTAAGTGAGCTTCCTTGGGACTAGCTTAAAATCTAGCACACACACACACACTAAACATAATGTCGGGCCTAGATGTGGTCAAATATAACAAGCTACTAATCATGGATCGGTAGAGAGTTTGATCAACCAATTTACCTCCCTCGTCTAGGTCGAGATATCCATTAGATGACATTGGTGTCTTGACTGGCTTACATTCATCCATTTTGAACCTTTTGTGAAGATCCTTGGTATACTTTTCTTGAGAGATAAAAATCCCTTCTCTCATTTGCTTGACTTGAAAACCAAGAAATAATGTAAGCTCTCCAATCATAGACATCTCAAACTCCTTCGACATCAATTCACCAAACTCCTTGCAACAATCTTCATTTGATGAGCCAAATATGATATCATCAACATATACTTGACAAATGAAGATTTCTCTATCAAGCTTCTTGGTGAATAGTGTGCTGTCGACCTTTCCAATGGTGAAGCCCTTCTCGATGAGGAAATCCTGAAGACGCTCATACCAAGCTCTTGGGGCTTGCTTTAGCCCATATAGCGCCTTGGACAACCTATAAACATGATTAGGATATCTAGGGTCTTCAAACCTAGGAGGTTGATCAACATAGACTAGTTCATTTATGAAGCCATTTAAAAATGCACTTTTAATATCCATTTGATATAATTTCATTTCATGATGCGATGCATATGCAAGGAGGATACAAATGGCTTCAAGTCTTGCAACCAATGCAAAGGTCTCTCCAAAATCCAAACCTTCAACTTGAGAGAACCCCTTTGCAACTAGCCTTGCCTTGTTCCTCACAACAATGCCTTGATCATCTTGCCTGTTGTGGAACACCCACTTTGTTCTAATGACTCTTGCATCTTGTGGTCGCTCTTCAAATGTTCAAACTTCATTGCGGGTGAAGTTGTTCAATTCTTCATGCATGACATTTATCCAATCTAAATCTTGAAGAGATTCTTCTACATTCTTAGGCTCAATGCAAGAAACAAACGAGTGATGTTCAATAAATGAAGCAAGTTTTTGAGAGCGAGTCATTACACCCTTTGAAGGACTCCCTATGATGAGATCTTGTGGATGTGCTTGAAGTAGAGGCGGATTTCTTCTATCAACCACTTGGGGAGGAGGTTGTGGAGCATCAACATCTTGAGCTTGTGCCACCATTTGATCATGGGAGACATGAATATCTTCATTTTCTACTCGCCCATCTTTATCATCATCTTATGGCACATTTGATGAAGAGGGTGGATCAATCACTTGTACTTCATCTTCATCATCTTTAGGCTTGATGTCTCCAATTGAAATGTTCTTCATGGCCTCCCTTAATGGTTCCTCACCTACATCATCAAGATTCTCATGTGCTCCTTGAGAGTCATTAGATTCATCAAATTTCACATCATATGTTTCTTCAACCAAGCCGGTGGCATGAGTAAATACTCTATATGCTTTGAACTTTGATGAGTAACCAACAAGAAAACCAATATCACAACATCTTTGGAACTTTCCTAGGTGTTGCCGCTTCTTGTAGATGTAGCATTTGCAACCAAACACCCAGAAGAATGAGACGTACGACTTCTTTCCATTAAGGAACTCATAAGGGGTCTTGCCAACAAACTTTTGAAGAAATAGACGGTTGGATGCATAACATGATTTAACCATTTAATAAAGATAAATCTAATGAACATATTAGATCTCATCTATTACTATGACCAGTGGGGCATGAGGTAGAATCATGCAGGCCATAGAAATAACAATAGACTCGACGACCCTAACTCATTACTAATATCTGTGGGGCATGAGGCAGAATCATATAGGCCATAATACAATAATAAGATCATGGGGCTAACATATCTTTCAACCTATCTTTACTTGAATGGTCTCATGATGCGAACTGTTCGTAAAAGCACTCAATATCGGCTAAAATAGCCGATTTAGACATAGCGCACAGTTAAAGTCATGCCTTATCAGAAATAGATCTATCAAATAACGATCCCCACTCCATGGTGCTAACAGTGGGGTGTGAGGCAGAATTACATAGGCCGTGATAACAGGCCATGGAATGGTTCTCGCTAGCCAATAAATCTACTCAAGACGCAACATGCCTTAACCGCATGCTATGCATGATCAAGATTAAAGTAAAACAGCCGATAAAATATAACTCATCGTTTAAGGTATAGATTAGATCAGTTTTAGATTAAGAAATAACGGGCTAAACAAGATATAAGGCTGATTTAGATCAATCTCAATCGGATAGAGTGATATTGCTGTAATTTAGATAAACAATGAAAACAATAAGAAATATCAGTAACTTAATGAATCTACCAAAGACTGCCATTCTAAGGTAGAGCTAATAACTTGACCTTGATCTAGTTCATACAGTGGGGGTCGACCGGATCGATGCAGCCATACTTGAACTAGGCAAGAATCGATAACTAACTTATACTAGAGTCGTAGTGGAGGTCGACCGGATCGATGCAGTCATACGAACAGAGGTATAAGCCATGATGGTACTTACAATAAGCAGTGGAGGTTGACCGGATCGATGCAACCATACTTGCTAAAGAACTCGCTGAGATCTACTCTACTCCTACTCCTAAGGGGTGGCCAGAGCCGAAAAAGTAAATAACTTGTGTATTGGATTGATTGTTGTCTTTTACAATAGCCAGGGTTTGGTATTTATACCCAGGCCATATGCAAGACTCCTATCTAAGCATGACTCATTACAATTTTTTGACCCTAGAGAAATATTTCTAATTTAAGATAACTTGGACTCTAATCTTTTCCTTTTTGTAGAGTCCAACATGTTTCGTCCTGGCGCCGAACATAGCCTTTGTCTTTATCCGCCGGTGCTATATGAAGAAAACCGATTCTAGTTTTTGCATCTAAATCAGCTGGTTTCGATCTGCACACAATTGACATGATCTTGGGAGCTTTTGAGTCCCTATGACTCTTCTTCTAAATTTTGGTGTAAACACATGCCCCCCAATTTTGGGATAAAAGTAATTTTATTCCAAATTTATCATGTCTGTATCCCTGATTGGTCCACAATTACGGGTAGAGAACCTTGATCTGGGGTCCACTGTTTGTTGCCGCTTGTGTCCACTCATGAGCCTATGCTACAAAACTTTTTACAAGAGCATCACTGCTTCACGGGCACTTGGATTCATCTTCCTAGGCCAGCTATAAAATGCCTATCCGACCCTAGTGAGAGCAACTCAACAATTCAGCCATGTTTTTCTTCCATCCGCTCCCTCAAGCGCCTCTAGTTCCGTCGGACCCTCCATGGTCCATTCTCTTGCTATGAAGATCTTGAGTGGTTAGAAGAATTCTTATGCATAGGGTAATTGTGTCGCTCATTCTAGCGCCTTGTCAAGCAAGAGAATTAGCTACTGCGGCTAGAAGAAGTCTTATGACATCACCTGTGTCTTCTCACCATGCTCGCAGAGCTATTCTAGTGTTCGTGGGCTAAAATGTGTGGACACCTTTCCCTTGTTCGTTCCACCAAATGCCCACCATGGAAACCACATGCTTCTTTCCCATAGTTCACCAAGGAATCAGCTGGACATCTGTTGGGCGGCCTTTCCCCTTTTTCTAGCACAATTCTATCAATGGGCCGACCTGACTTGGTTCATGATGACCTTCGGCCTTGTGAGGGTTTAGATTCCCTTCAATCCAAAGAAATCTCGGTGGGTTGGTCTCTGGTCAATGTAAATTTTCATATCCACCCCATGATATTTTGTAATTCGGGGAAGCAATAAGTCTGAATTTGTTATCTCTTCATTATCTGTCCCTCGAACTTCTGGAGCGTCGATCCATTTCTATTCCTGATTTTAGTTTTACACCCCCTGGCAAAGTCTATCTTCTCACCTTCCTGGGTTATATATATAGGCCGTGGCTCTGGATCAAAAAACTACTGCTTCGTCTCAAACCTCCTGTATAGTTTCTACTTTTCCCGTAGGCTTGAGATTATGAAGAACAACAATAGATCTATTGAGGAGGCTCTCGATGGATCTGCTTCATCACGCCAGTGCATCCTTCATCAAGAGGGTGCACTTCGCGATGGTCCTATCACTTCAGAGCAAAGGGCTGACTCTGCTCAGCCTTTGGGGTCATCCTTAGCACCAATTTGTCGCCAGCTTCCCTGCTATCTGAGGAGTCCAAGAGATAATGACGACTTGAACGCTTCCATCGACTGAACCGGCGAGAGACTTGTCAACTGCCTCGCTATTATGGAGTCGGCTCTAGCCATAGTTTAGGGCCGATCACCTCCTGAGGCCAACCCGGTGCAGGAGAGGCTGTCCAAGGCTAAAGCCAGAATCGCTGGTAAGACATTTACCATAATTTTCTATGTCTTCTTAACTTTTGCCTCCATGATCCTGATCACCTCTTTCTTAAATCCTTTAGATTTATCGGCTCAACTAGAAGGCCTTTGTTTAGTTGCGGACCATGCGGCGGGATTTGTCAATGCCAGGAGCGTCATTTTGGTGGTTCGCTTGCATGACATCCCAAACTGCGTCAGAGAAGTTGCTCTTCATGGCGTTCATCATGGTGCTGCCATGGCGCTCACTGCTGCGCAAGTTCACTTCGGCCACGATCTTCGTCTTCTTCCCTGTGGAGCTTCAGCCACCGAATACCCTAGAGATTATGAGCACCTGGTTGAGGATTTCTCTGATGCTGCCAACTCTATGACTTTTATCTCCCAGGCTGATGATATAATAGCCAAAGTGTTTTTTGGCCCATAGTTTGTAATAGGTCATATTAGCAAACAACTCCTCTGTCTTGAGTGATTTTCCTTTTGTTTCGTATTTCATACTATATGCATCTCTCTGTCCATGTTTACTTTGCTCCTGCGGGCGATACACATTGTACCGGCTTTTACCCTTATGGGTTTATTTTTGCACCAGAAGCGATACCCTTCTGGTATCGGCTATTAGAGCTGTCGACCGAGCAAATTGGTTGTCAAGTATTAATCCAAACATCAGGGTAATATTCCTTTAAATATCCCCCATTCGATTGCTCTGCCGAACCCTTCTTCTTCTCTCAGTGTTTCCAAAATGTACCAAGCGCACAACGCTTGATCTGATAAGGTTTCTCCCGATTAGGTGACCATACCGGCTATCTCGCTTTTGGCCATCATAAGTATGTCTTCGAGAGTATCCCTAGATCAACTGAAGAAGCCAAACATATCATAGGAGCTGATGCTATTCGGCTAGAAATATTGAGAGCGACCCATGATGTTCCAGACTTGAGATCTGCATGTCAACACATATTTTGTGTGGAATCGATCATGCTCCCTGTTATTTAATTACGCTTCTTTTTTTGGCTAAAGAGCCGATTTGATACAGCCGATCCCATACTTCTAACCCAATCAAGTCTAAAACACGGCTTTTATTAAGAGAACCCTTCGATTCCCTGCCTTCAGTTGCTCAATGCCATACTCCCATCAGCATTAGTGAAGTGGCGCTTTGCCTTTCATTAATTGCGGTTGCCTTTCACACGTCTCAAGGCGTCCACCTCTTCATTTCAGGTCTTCAAATACCAGTCGGTGGTTTCGGCCTCGAACACATCTCCACTCGCAATTGTTCCTTTGCTCTTCTCCGCCTGTCGAAATCTTATAGTGGTTTTCCTCCTCCCTTTCATAGATCCAATCACCCTTCATGGCCGATGAAGAAAACCAAGGCAAGCGCGCAGCGGAGGAAATCCTAGAAAAGAATATGCCGATGAACCAACGTCTCCGACGTATGAGGTGAGATTGACATTTCTTGTTTATGATGATGAATAGTTCTAACTCGCCTATAGGTTTGTTGTGAATGATAGTCTCTGTCCTCTTCCTAGGGCCCATGGGCCTTCTGACGCCGCATCTTCTGTGCCAGCCTCGTCGTCGGATTCTTCCAACTCCTACAATGGCGACGATGCCCAGCGCTACCTTCATGAGTGGAGGATGGCTCAGAATTGCTATTCCGAGGCGACTTGGGAGAACGACCAACTGGAGATTCACCTCGGGGTCTCTCAGGCCGCCCTTCACATGGCTGAGGAGGAGGCTAGCGCCGTCCAAGCACAGCTAGCCAAGTCTGATGCCATGGTGGCGGGTAAGATAAATTCTAGGAATGCCTCATTCCAATTTCCATTATCTTTATCTTGATAGTCTTTTGTTCCTATGACTGTCAGCCCTGATGGTGCCGTTGGAGTCTCTCCAACTAGCGGCAAACACGGCCACGGTTGCCATCAATGCGTAGGGTTCCCCTATCAACGCTCGTCTCCAAGACATCCTAGCCCGCGTTTGGGAGATCGCCCTCCATGGCATTCGTCATGGTGCGGCGGTGGCACTGACCGCGGCACAAGCCTAGACTAGGTACGAGCTCCACGCCATGGAGACTAGTTTCCCAATAGGCAATGGCCCTGAGGAGCATGAGGACCTGCTCAAAGAATTTTTCATGGCAGCGGAGACCATAGTAGACATCACATCCGCCTAGGATGTGGTGAATAAGATCTTTGGTTAGATTGTATCTAGGGTCACCCGATGAACAAAGACTCTTGTTCTTTCTGTGAATGTACCTTAGTACAACGCTCTTGTGTATGACTATTTTTATCTTTGGTTTTGTTCTATAGGTGATACATATCGTATCAGCTTTTATTGTCCTTTAAGATTTTCATTTTTTGAACTAGAGGCGATACCCTTCTGGTACCAGCTATTAGAGCCGAGAACGAATCGGCTATCAAATGTTGACTAGATGTTAGGATAACGCACCGCAGAGCTCTTCATATCAAAGGTCAAGCGATTAATTAACCTAGGACAAGAGTCTTATTAAGCGAAACAAAACTTCTTTGAGAAATCCATTAACTCTAAATCGCATTCACACTTTGACACAGCATTCACATACGTCGTCCTAAACCCATCTCCAAGACTCAACGCTTATTTTTCCTTTAATCCAATGGCCAATGTGAAGCCATAATTTTTCTACTAAAACAAACTCTCAGAGCCGATCGCTTGCATCAGCTGTTGGCTTTCATTGCTGATCTTAATGAAGCCTCCTTCCCATGACTTGCTAGAACAATATTTGAAGTCTTCTAGTTCCCAAAAGACCAGATCAGCTGTTGTGATGCTCATAGACTCATCAGCATGAACCAGTCCGACGTCATCTCCATGCCATTGAATCAAACACTGATGCATGGTCGATGCTATACAGCAATTCACATGAATCCAATCGTGACCGAGGAGCAAACTGTATGACCCTCTTTCATCGATGACAAAGAATGTGGTGAGCAGAGTCTTGCTTTTGATCGTTAGTTCAATGTTTATTGCCCCTAGGTCTTAGACGTATTACCTTCGAAGTCCTTAAGCATCATGTCAGTCTCCATCAGATCTTCTGGTCCTTTGCCAAGTTTACAAAAAGTAGTGTAAGGCATAAGATTGACAGAAGCACCTCCGTCCACCAACATCTTGTTCATCGGCTTCCCATCAACAAGACCTTTCATATATAAAGCTTTTAAGTGCCAATGTTTGACTAGTTTGTCAAATATTGCTTGCTATACAACCGTTAACTTGGCAACTATCTCCTTAGAATTCATCAAAATCCAAATAAACTTCTTGATCTGTTGGAGCTCTGAATTCCGATGGCAACAGAAAAGCCATTTGGATATTAGCCGATGGTTGCTCCCTATCGACTATTTTCTTGGTGCGCCACACTTGAGTTTTACCGGATGCCTGAGCCTGTTCCATCTCTTTATTCCTTAGGCGTTGCACCTTTCTCTTATGGCTTCTTATCAAACCTCCTGGGCACCACTGGCCTTCCTACCACACACATCTTCTTCCGTTGTCTTCCTCTTCATGATCAGCCCAGTCCTGGTCAATGACTCTTTTTCCAAGCTGATCATGAATACTTTTATTTTTTAAGCGCTGATCCATGTTATTATGATGATATGCATCTTGAGCATGGATAGACCAGCGGTTGGTTTGAGGCTGTCTGTATTCCCAATATTGATTGCTGCATTCTAGATTATCATGTCTGGTAGGCAACTTTAAACCTTCATTCTAGCAATGTCTGAAGAAAGGACAATTCCAATGTAATTTGGCTTGTTTCATTTCATACCTCTCTTCTTTCAGTTGATGCTGGTACGCTTGATCTTTCAACTAACGTTGATAATCCTTTTCCTTCTGCCGCTGCCATTTATTCAATAGAATCCGAGATGTAACCCGCGGCTTTGTCGTCTCTACTTTTGACATCTTCCCCTGCTCGTATCAGCTCTTTTGCTCGGCATGATGTCTTCTAATCTCTCTGCACTCATCATTCGATATTTGCTTCTTAGGATTGACTGTTCCAACTTCTTTTGATTTGGTTGATGCTAGGACCTTAGTTTTTCCTTTAAATAGCCCAGCATCAACCATGTTTTGATCTCCTGAGAAAGGATTATCATCAACTTTCATTTTCTGTGGTGTATCAAATTTGAGCCTCCCCTACTGAATAGCTCTCTGTATATGCGGCCTGAAGATTCTGCATTCATTAGTGAAATGAGAAGTAGCATTATGGAACTTGTAGAACTTCTTATTTTTCAACTGATCAGGGGGCAACATGACATGACCATCAGGTAACTTGATCTTCCCTTTCTCAAGTAAGAAATCAAAGAGCTTATCTGATTTGGTGATATCAAAGTCATAGCTCTCCTCAACTCCTCTTCCTTAAGGATTTGGAACCATCACTGTCTTCTTGCTCTAATTCCATTCAGCCACAACAACCTCTTCTTCTTCATCTTCATATCCGTCATCGACTGAGTATGGATCATAAGCTTTGGCTACTATGGTACTTTTCTAGAACTAGGTATCTCTACGCATACTCTAGAATTAGTTATTGAGCGCTGCTACTCGTTGAGCCAATTGTCCTAATTTGTCAAATTCTTGTCCCAGCAGCTTTTCTTTCTACATCGGCAGTATTCCTTGAACAACTAAAGCAGCTAGTTGATCATCGGCCAAGTTTAAGGAGAAGCACAAGTTCCTGGTTTCTTGGAACCTCTGAAGAAATTCAGTGCCCGATTCATTAGTCTTTTGTCTTATAGTTGTCGGGTCAGTAATCTTCTTTTCTCTAGTCCTAGTGTAAAAATATATATGTAAATTCTTCTCCAGGTCTACCCAATTGGTAATGGAATTGACTGATAATGATGAAAACCAAGTGAAGGCTGGCCCTGATAAGGACAGAGAGAAGAAACAAACTCGATGGGCATCCTCAACTGATGCTTTGCCCAATTATGTAAGATACCGACTGATATGTTCTATCGTGCTTGTACTGTCTTAGCCAGTGAACTTAGTGAATTCTAGGAGCCTATAATTTGTTGGAAGAGCAACCAAATCATACCATTCTGGATAGGGGCATTTGTATGAAAAGGTTAGCCCTTTTGGCTTCAGACTGAACTGATTCTTCATCATCTCGGTCACCCTCAACAATAATTCATTAGCTTGAGGATTTGGATTTCTCTGCACCTGCTGACCCATCTATGGATTGAAATCCTGCGTGCCTTGATATCCTAGATTTGGCATCATGTGGAAGGTGTTATAATCTATGCCATAGTGATACCCATGTGGAATCTCAATCTACTAGGTTCTTGTTGCTTGATGCTGAAGTCTCGGATTATAGACATAAGGATCTATATCTCTTTGGATCCTTTGAATTGATTGTGTTATTTTTTGAGCCGATGATGATATGTAGACTGATGTGCCAAAATTGATCACCTGGTTCTGACTTTGCCCCGCCGGCTGTTGCACATGTTGTACTGATGGTCTAGGTTTTTACTATGTCTGATTTGCAGTTGTTCCTTTAGTTTATTCATATGAACCCTGAACTATCTATACATCACCACTACCAGCTAGTGCTGCTATTTGATGGCTGGTACCAACTTGATTGGTCCCTTGGGTCAACAGATCTGTAATGTTTTAATAAGCTAGCCCACCTTGACCAACTAGAAACCCATGAATCGCCTCTCTCATGGTATTGTGGAATATGTCCACGAAAGCTTCGTTATGGCTCAATATGGCATCATGAATAGATTTGTCTACAACTTCCTTAAAGAAACGCCCATCTTTAGCTTCAGTTGTGTCTGTCTGCCCATGTAACAGAACTCTTGGTAGTGGAAATTTCTAAACAGTTGTGGTGTCATGTGTTTTGGTGTAGGACAACAAACATTTATTCTGAAACTCTTCTATAGCTTTGCTGATGATACCCTTATCCCCATCAGGTAGATCTTCATAATGTAGCATAAGGATGTCATCATTGTTGTGAACCACCATGACAATTGTGGGGTTCCACCAGGCGTGCCAGAAATGTGTGTCGACACTAAATTTTTGTTCCATACCGAGGACACACGCAGCGAGCCGGAAGGGTCTGCTCGATGGAGCTGTAGATCCGCCTAGCTTCAGCACAGGGATGGTTGATCCTATGCACTCCTCCCAAGACGTGCCAATCAATTTGACCCTATAATTGACAAGGAGAGAAAGTTCATCAGTAATTAAGGGCAGAGCTTGTCGGTGTTGCCAGACAGTCCCGAATATGCGGCTCTAAGAGCCGATATGAGAAGAGATCGACTAAACAGCCAATTCCAGCACATTCATGAGAATAATTTGGTTAATGCTCATTGGGTTGTATAAGAAGAATTGGTTATCATTCTGGATAAATGTCATTATTTGAGCAGATATTAATCAATGGCAATAAGATGTCAATAATGACTGGTTTATGCTGAGCCAATGATTACAAGCAACCAAACTCGTTTTATATAAAGAAACAATTTGACATCATTTAACCATTTAATAAAGATAAATCTAATGAACATGTTAGATCTCATCTATCACTATGACCAGTGGGGCATGAGGCAGAATCATGCAGGCCGTAGAAATAACAATAGACTCGATGACCCTAACTCATTACTAATATCCGTGGGGCATGAGGCAGAATCATGCAGGCCATAATACAATAATAAGATCATGGGGCTAACATATTTTTCAATCTATCTTTACTTCAACGGTCTCATGATGCGAACTGTTCGTGAAAGCACTCGATATCGGCTAAACCAGCTGATTCAGGCATAGCGCACAGTTAAAGTCATGCCTTATCAGGAATAGATCTATCAAATAATGATCCCCACTCCATGGTGCTAATAGTGGGGTGTGAGGTAGAATCACATAGGCCATGATAACGGGCATGGAACAGTTCTCGTTAGCCAACAAATCTACTCAAGACACAACATGCCTTAACCGCATGCTATGCATGATCAATATTGAAGTAAAACAGCCGATAAAACGTAACTCATCGTTTAAGGTATATATTAGATCAGTTTTAGATTAACA
Source organism: Miscanthus floridulus (assembly GCF_019320115.1). Lineage (NCBI taxonomy): Eukaryota > Viridiplantae > Streptophyta > Magnoliopsida > Poales > Poaceae > Miscanthus > Miscanthus floridulus. The sequence goes on along the minus strand of NC_089580.1, from coordinate 122,717,450 downwards.
AATGATGGACTAAACAAGATATAAGGCCGATCTAGATCAATCTCAATCGGGTAGAGTGAAATTGTTGTAATTAGATAAATAATGAAAGCAATAAGCAATATCGGTAACTTAATGAATCTACCAAAGGTTGTTATTCTAAGGTAGAGCCGATAACTTGACCTTGATCTAGTTCATGTAGTGGGGGTCGACCAGATCAATGCAGCCATACTTGAACTAGGCAAGAATCGATAACTAACTTATACCAGAGTCGCAGTGGAGGTCGATCGGATCGATGTAGTCGTACGAACAGAGGTATATGCCATCACGGTACTTACAACAAGCAGTGGAGGTCGACTGGATCAATACAACCATACTTGCTGAAGAACTCGCTGAGATCTACTCTACTCCTACTCCTAAGGGGTGGCCAAAGCTAAAAAAGTAAATAACTTATGTATTGGATTGATTGTTGTCTTTTACAATAGCCAAGGTTTGGTATTTATACCTGGGCCCTGTGCATGACTCCTGTCTAAGCACGACTCATTACAATTTTTTGACCCTAGAGAAAACATTCCTAATTTAAGATAACTTAGACTCTAATCTTTCCCTTTTTGTATAGTCCAACATGTTTCGTCCTGATGCTGAACATAGGCTTTGTTGTTATCCGTCGGTGCTATCTAAAGAAAGCCGATTCTAGTTTTTGCATCCGAATTAGCTGGTTCCGATCTGCACACAATTGACATGATCTTGGGAGCTTTTGAGTCCCTATGACTCTTCTTCCAAATTTTGGAGTAAACAATACTTATCAAGCATTGTTCTTGCAAGGGTGATTAGTGTCTAGTTCATTCTTTCTACTACACCATTTTGTTGAGGAGTGTAGGTTGCGGAGACCTCATGCTTGATCCTAACTTCATCACAATATGCTTCAATGTTTGTGTTGTCAAATTCTTTCCCATTGTCACTTCTTATCTTCTTGAGCTTCACTTCAAATTCATTTTGTGCTCTCTTGGCAAACTTTTTGAAACATGCGGCCACTTTGGTCTTGTCATGAAGAAAGAACACCCAAGTGTATCTTGAATAATCATCAACTATCACAAGACAATAGAGGTTGGCTCCCAAACTCTTATATGTTGTTGGTCCAAATAGATCCATGTGTAGAAGCTCTAGCACTCTGATGTTGACATATAAGCTTTGGTTGGATGAGTGTTTGCAACTTGCTTGCCATCTTGACATGCACTACAAAACTTGTCCTTCTCAAACTTCACCTCCTTCAAACCTCTCACCAACTCCTTCAATAGCTTCTTGAGTGTACTCATCCCAACATGTGCAAGCCTCCTATGCCAAAGCCACCCAAGTGATGTTTTGGTGATTAAGCATGTCTTCAAGTTAGCATCTTCAGAGGTGAAATCAACTAGAGATAGATTGTTGTATCTAAAGCCTTTGAAAATGACTTGTTTATCATCCTTCTTTGATACAACCACTTCCTTCTCGGTCAATAAGCATTGAAAGACAAGATCACACAATTGTCCAACAGATAGCAAGTTGAAGCTCAATGAAGCAACATATAGCACATTTGAAATTGAGTGGTCATTTGATATAACAACTTTACCCAACCCTTGTACTTTGCCCTTTGAATTGTCACCCAATGTAATCCTTTCTTGACCATCCACTTCTTCATCTAGTGAGGTGAACATACGAGGATCACCGGTCATATGTTGAGTGCAACCACTATCAATAACCCAATGGCTTCCACCGGTCTTGTAGTTCACCTACACACAAGAGATCAAGCTTGTTGTTTAGGGACCCAAACTTGATGAGGGCCCTTGACTTTCTCAACTAGTGACTTAACGACCCAAATTTGCTTAGGCCTATTCTTGTTTGGTGGATGTAAGAACATAACTTTCATCTTTCCACTAGAATCCTTCCTAAGCATGTAGTGAGCATTGAAAGCAAAGGGTCAAGCATGCTTGGGCAAGGGTTGTGGTGGTGGAGTTTCACACTCATGAGCAAAGTGACCTTCTTGTCCACACTCAAAGCATCTCTTTGGCTTAGGCTTTGACTTATATTGTTGTTGATGTTGATGTTGAGCTTTCTTCTCTTGATTTGCCAAGAATCTAATACCACTTCTATCCATCTTCATCATGGTGTTCATAAGTAGCTCACTTTGAAGATATTGGCCTCTTGTGAACTTGCTCAAACCGGTCTTGAGATGCTCCTTCTCTAACTTGAGTTTCTTGTTCTCTTCTCTAAGTTCATCATGAGTTGATAGCTTCTCAAGATCCTTCTCCATCTTGAGCTGCTTGTTCTCTTCTCTAAGCATCTCATTCTCAAGAGCCAAATCATGATCATTGTCAAGGTTTTCTATCACAATTGTGTTGGTGGTTGATAGCTTTTCAAGATCCTTCTTGAGCTTCTCATTCTCACTCTTGAGCTTGACATAATCATCATAGTTATTGGTCTCAACCACTTTCTTCCCTTTGCCACTAGAACCTTGCTCAATGCTCTCAACAATCAAGTCATCACATGATGTGGCTATATCAATCTTAACAATATTGTTAGTAGCATCATGCGGCTCATTTGATAAAAGCTCATGGGAAAAAACAAGATTGTCATGATTAATCTTGAGATTGGTGTACTCTTCTTTTAGCAAGTTGTAACTAGTGGTGAGCTCATTGTGTATCCTATCGATAGAATATTGTCGGTAGTCCTCCAAGGGGTATCCCATGAAGGTAGATTGATCGGTAGAGATGCGTGTAATCGAGAACAAGAAGGCAATAGAGACACACGAGTTAGATAGGTTTAGGCTATTAGTATGATGTAATACCCTACTCCTATGGTCTATTTAATTGTATTGGCTATCGTATAATATTATGTGTCTTTGGAGGGGGTCTCTGCCCGCCTTATATAGTCCAGGGGTAGGGTTACAAGTCAGTTAGATCTAGGAGATAACCAGAAAGTAATAATAGATTACAAGAATCATGGGATCATATGTATCCTAACAGATCTCATAGTATCTTTAGGATGTCTTCCTGGTGTCTTGTGGGACACGCCGAGCAGCGCCATGCCCCACAAGGCTTCGTCTTGTGGGCTAGGCCACCCCTAGGAGCGCAACCCATGTGGTCTACCATGGGTATTCGGGGTCGTACCCCACAAAGCTAGTCCCTAAGTGCCTTGTATCCGTTGTGCAACGCCATCTTGAGCTTGTCCAAGCAGGTGCGAACAAAGCCGAATAGTCAAACTCATGGTCTAACCACCATGATGAGTTGTCGAGCAGTTGGGAACTGTCGTCCGAGCAGTTTGAAATGTCGCCGAGTAGCATGAACCATCACCGAGTAGTGTGAACCATCACCGAGCGTCGTGAACTATCATCGAGCAGTGTGAACCATCACCGAGCAGCGTATCCCAAGTTAGGCTTGCCATAAGGATGTAAGGAGCTCAAGTTTGAAATAAAAAATTTCCTTATAGTGGACCAAGTGTGCCCACTTAGAGTCTGACCACGAGAAAGGGAGATAGTGTTCTTTAGCTTTAGGAGGCACGGAGTCTTCTAGATTAAAGCAAGCACATTCACTATGAGGTGAAGTGTGCCCACTTAGTCCCCGAGCCTGACAGTAGGTGACGTAGTCATGTGGTGCCAGGGTCCAAAGTAAAGAAAAGCAAAAAACTAGCCGAGCAGGCAGCCAGTCCCTGGGTGTAACCCTGAATTGAGAAAAGCACATTCACCGCAAGGTGAAGTGTGCCCACTTAGTCCTCGAGCCTGACAGTAGGTGACATGGTCATGTGGTGCCAGGGTCAGAAAGAGTCAATAGAAGAAAGTCCCTAGTGTAGTGAGGAACCAAGTCATATTGATGACGTAGTCCTCGAGCCACAAGTGGAAATTTTGGAGAAAACAAATCACGGAGAAAAAACTAGAGTAACGGTTGTACAGTAGTAATTACTAAGACATAACAGATGGTGGAGAAGTCAGCGAATATTTGGTGAGCAGTAACAACTTGCGGCGATAAATGGGTGATCTGGGCTGTAGTTGCACGAAAGCCCAAGTAACGGCCCACCACACTGTTTTGGAGAATGTAGAGAGGCGCAAATCGTGGAGTGGTTTCCCAAAAACCCTTGAATGCGAAAGGTGAGGGGAGTGCTTTATAACTACGCTGCCGCACCCCATGCTCCCACCTTTGTCACTTTGCCATTTCATCTTCCTCCTTAGCCCTCGCGCTTCCAGATTCATATTCACACGCATTTCCGCCACCAATCCCAAACCAGATCTAAGAGATGGCGCCAAAGAAGGGAGCTGGTAACCCAAAGAAGGCAAGCATCGGAGTTAGCCATGATGAAGAGTGGGTGCCGTCGTGCACGGGAAGGCAGAGCTCAATACGATGGTGGAGGCAGGCATTCTTCCTGACTGTGTCACCACCAGATGGCGGCCGGCCAGCGGTGAGCCCTACCCAATGCCTCATACTGATGAAGCTGTAGTATTTGAGGATTACTTCTGGCATGGGTTAGGATTTCCTATTCATCCTTTCTTGAGGGATCTATTAGAGTTCTGGAGAGTTAGTCTGTGCAACCTCCACCCAGACACCACCTTGCACATTTTGATTTTCATTCATTTCTATGAGGCGTATCTTAGGATTCTTTCCCACTTCAACCTCTTCTGTCACCTGTTCTGGCTGAAGACAAAAGGCGGCGGTGGTTCTAAGGTGGTCGGTGGCGTATATCTTCAACTGCATGATGGAATGGCAGGCGAGTACCTCACTGTGCTGCTGAACACGTCACTGAAGGGGTGGAATGCTAGGTGGTTCTATATGAAGCAGAGCCATCCTACCGTCCGTTGCGACACCGACCACATTCTAAAGAGCTAGAAAAGCTGGTCGGAGAGGCCAAGCAGTGCCGATATGGATCAGGTGAGGGAGTCCCTTATCCTAATAAAGGGCATAAAGACAAATGATAGACTGGTGGCGGCGAGCTTCATAGTGCATCGTGTCCATCCCTACAAGGAGATGGCCCACGTGGGCTTTGACTTCAAGGGGGACACTAACGACACCCGAGAGAGGATGGAGATGCTATCGAGGGACGATGTGCTAGAGCGGGCCATAGAGCTATTCGCTTTGTTTGTCTTGTTCAGCGTGTTAGGGTAGATGAGACCTTTTAACTGCACAAACCCACCACCTCAGGTAAACATCTCATTTGTGTGTTCCTGATCCTTTTTTATCCTATACCATTGTCGAGCAGTGTGCTAATTCACTTATGGAAAGATCCATTCACAGGAACGAGCTGTGTACTTCTCGGGTGTGTAGAGGGGCAATTGGCTGTAGGTGGTAGATGCCTGACCACCAGCTCAGCCTATGGAAGGTGTCGTTAGCTCCTCATTAGAGTCCAGAGGTACCGACGCTGGTCGGACAGAGAGTCCTCCCCTAGTGTCGGAGAAAGTCTGGGGAAAGAGGGCAGTGGTAGATGAGCTAGCCTAGAAGAAGAGGAAGACGGTGGGTGCCGCTCCCCACAAGCTGGGTAGCATCTTGCTTGGCGGTGACCGGACCACTTGGACACAGAGTGCAGTGATGTCTGAGTGGTCAGATGATGATGGGGCTCTAGTAGCTCCTCCTCTGAGCACTAAAGCACCTCCATGCAACATGCACGTGGAGGAGAGATCGAAGGGAGGGGAGGGAGTCCCTAAGCAGCAGGTGAAGGGAGTCCTTGAGCAGCAGGTGAGGGGAGTCCTAGAGTGGTAGGTGGAGGAGAGGCCGATGGCGGAGACCATGAGACCTCCACCTCAGGGCATGGGAGTCGACCCTAGGGCCACACCTAGGGTCTCGAGTAAGCAGCGCTGGTTCAGAAAAGTGTACCAGCAAGTCGACACATAAGTATCCTTGCCTTAGAGTTATTTTGTTGTTGGATGCTTTTTGCGGTGGCGATTGATGAGCTAATGTGATGTAGAGCAAGGCGTATGGAGGAGTTGAATCTGCAAGTCTAGACCAACAAGCAAGCAGGGGCTGGTCCTGACACGGAGGCGATGCCGGCAGATCCCATCCTAGAGTCCTCGAGCACTCGGCGGCCTACGGAGGAGTCAACCACCACTACCAATGGACTTGGCAGTGGTGAACGGTTGGTGCCAACGGTGGATGGGTCGGTGGCGATGCCCGGGGCACCGATAGAAGCTGTTGAGGCTTTGGAGGCGGATGCTGGAGTTATTGATGCCATGCCGGAGTCTAGAGTAGAGAAGCCTATGGTGCTAGAGGAGTCGATGGCGCTCCTTGAGGCATCGGAGGGCATGGTCGGACACGCTATGCAGCCACAGAGTCCCCTGGTGGTGTCGCCAGCTGTGGAGGAGGAGGATGAGGTGGAAGAGATCGAACATGAGGAATCATGACCCCAAGCTATCCAAATCCTCTGCAAGTGGGGCAACGAAGTGGTGGTTGTTGAGGAGGACACCACTAGGGAGCTCACGATGCTGGAGTCCACCCTGTCGACGGCAATGAAGTAGATCAAGGTTAGCATTGTGTCATCCATGTTCATCTTTAACATTGGAAATTGGAGTTCTTCATAGTCTTGTTACTTTTGCAGGGGATAGCTCGGACTGCCGAACAACGATGCCAGCTGATCAAGAGGATGGAGCCCCTCACCGAAGAAAATGCAAAGCTAAAGGAGGCAACAAAGCTTTTGGAGAAAACATCCAGAGGGCCCACGCGAGCGGGATCTTGCCGAGTCTCAAGTGTGGGATCTGGAATACCAAAAGGGGGCTCTATCCGAGCAGTTGGCAACCGTGTCCGAGCAGTTATGGGGTAGGTCAGAGCAGCTGGCCACCATCTTTGAGCAGCTAACGAGTGTTTCTGAGCAGCTAGAGCAGAAGTCCGAGCAGCTTAGAAATGTCTCTGAGCATAGAAAAGGTATGGCGTATCGGCTATTTTGCTTTGCATTGTTGAACAGTCATATTATTGCTGACGACTGTTATGCTTGTAGAGCAAAATGCAGAGCTTGGCTGGCTACGCCAAACCATCGGGCAACTCCAGGAGGAGGAGAAGAAAGCGACTGGGTGAGCGGAGAAGCTGGCTAAGGAGATGAAAGGTGATTACTTCATGGTCGGAGTTACTGCTGAATTGATTTCTTTTGTTTGACGGACCCTTGTGATGCCTGCAGACTATTGTTGGAGGACCGAGGCGTAGTTCGATGTGCTGGACTAGGAGGCTAGGACCCAGAGGAGCAAGCTCGACACCATAGTTGCCAGAGTCAATCCGGTGCTCGACTGCATGACCTAGAGGTGGCTCCTTAGCCCAATGGTAGGTCGCCGCATCTAGACACCATCATTGATAGGTGCAAGGTGGTGTGGGAGAACTTCAAAAGCTTCAACCGTAGCACCACCATCACCGCCGTTACACACGCCCTAACAGTGGTTCGGTCCCACTACCCAACCATTGATCTTCAAGCGATAGGAGCCAGATTCGCCAGAGGGATAGGCGCGACAGAGCATCAGCAGCTGGAAGATGAGGTGGAAGACACGGCGAAGAAATTCGCCGGCGACGTCGACCTGTTTGGCGAGATGAATGGCAATGGTGAAGCCCAATGATCTTCTCGGGGAATATTCTATAATAACTAGAGAGGGTAGTTAAAACACGCAAGGGCGTAGACAGACATTTATGTATATGTATAAATGTTGTAAAGTGACATGTGCATGTTTATGCAATTTGCTAGTATTTCGGTGAAAAAATCATTGTAGTGTTAACCCTAATGCAATTATACGTAGTATAAGTAGCGTTCGAGCAGTTTGCTCTTTACTAGGCTCTTGGCCTTGGCTAGCCTGTAGTCCATAATGTCGAGCGTAGATCCTATGCACGAGTAGGAGGAATAGGTGTGACCAAGGAACCGCAGTCAACCACCCATAACATAGAGCGCGGAGCCCGTAGCACGTGTAGGGAGAGATCAGAGACTGGGTCTTCTCCAAAGAACATAGAGAGAAACGTGTGCTGCTCGATGGTCGGTGAAAAAATCTTGGAGATATACATAGTATAAGTAGCGTATGTGCAGTTAGTTCTTTACTAGGCTTTTGGCCTTGTCTAGCCCATAGTCCATAACATCGAGCATAGAGCCTATGCACATGTAGGAGGAATAGGTGTGACCAAGGAACCGCAGCCAACCACCCATAACGTAGAGCACAGAGCCCATAGCACGTGTAGGGAGAGATCAGAGACTAGGTCTTCTCCATAGAGCACAGAATAGAACAAGTGTTGCTCGGCGGTTTGGCAAAATATCTTGGAGATATGGAGAAATGTGGCGGAGCGTTTATGGAGATCATGTATTGGAGTTCGTTAAGTAGTAGCTTAGAGCAAGCGACCACAAATGGAGATTAAACCATAATGGAGATATAATGGAGATAAATCATGGTGACCAAAACTTCATTCATTATGGAGTGGAGAGTACATATCTAGAGCGTTTCAAGGATAGAAACATATAAGGTGCTCGACGTGCCATGAGTTGGGGATGTCGAGTCCGTCCAAGTCGCATAGCCGGTAAGACCCTGGTTAGGTAACCTCTTTGACCATGTAGGGCCCTTCCCAAGGGGAGGAGAGCTTGTGCATCCCTTCAGTTTTCTGCTTTCTACAGAGAACGAGGTCACCGACAACAAATGAACGACCTTTGATGTTGTGGTTGTAGTATCTCCGCAAGCCTTCTAGATATTTGAATGTGCGGATGTAGGTGATTAGGCATTCTTCCTTGGCCCTATCGATGTCCTCTGTCTAAATAGCTGTGGCTTGCTCTTCATTATAATTTTCAACCCTAGGTGCTCAGAAGGCAATGTCCACTCATAGTATGGCTTTTGAGCCGTAGACCAAGAAATATGAAGACACACCGTTGCTGTGACTAGCTTGAGTGCGCAGTCCCTAGACTATAGCTGGTAGCTCTTTGAGCCATCTGCCTGGATATTTTTCTTCTTTCTGATATAGCCTCTTTTTGAGGCCATCAGGGATCATGTCGTTCGCCCATTTGACCTGGCTGTTGGCTCTAGGATGGGCAACAGAGACATATTTGATGGAGATGCATCGGTCTTCATAGAAGTTCCAAAAATGATGACTAGTAAATGTAGTTCCGAGGTCGGTGATAATGCTATTCTGGAGACCGAATCTGTGGATGATATCTTCAAAGAGCTCGACTGCCTTCTTTATAGTAGCCAAAACAAGCGGTTTGTATTCGATCCAATTGGAGAACTTGTCGATGGCGATGTACACTTACCGAAAACCACCTAGCGCTGACTGGAAAGGCCCAATCATGTCCAGAAAGGCCAGGAAGCTAGGATTATATGCAGTTCTTGTGCCAGCATGTGTATTTGCTTGGCGAAAAATTAACATCCTTCACAACGTCGGACGAGGTCTTCTGCGTCGGAGATGGTCGTGGGCTAGTAAAATCTAGCTTAGAAAGCTTTACCGACCAGGTTTCTCATGGCCATGTGGTTGCCACAGGAACCAGAGTGAATTTTGAGAAGTAGTTTCACTCCCTCTTCTTGGGTGATGCATTTTTGTAGTATCCCTTCTTTGGCACTTTTCCTCATCAAGTTCCCATCCACCAGTACGTAATGCTTGCTTCGATGAATTAGGCATTCGGTTTTAGTCTTGTCGGTGGGTACATCGGCGCTGGTGAGGTACTTGATGAACTGTTCCATCCAGTCAGTGGCCGATGAAGGTACTATAAGTACCAACTGCTCAGCGAGGGGAATTTCTTGCACTTCCTTATCTTCCTTAATAGATGACATAAAGAGGTCTTGAACAAAAACCTAGGCGGAATCATGGCATGAGAAGAGCCTATCTTAGATAGGTGGTCGGTGAGCTAATTTTGATCTCGTACCATGTGGTGGTACTCGATACCATAGAATTTCCCTTCAAGTTTCCTGATTTCGTTGCAATATGCATCCATCTTCTCACTAGAGCAGGACTAGTCTTTATTAAGCTAGTTGATGACTAGCGTGGAGTCTCTATATACCATGAGGCATTTGACGCTGAGCTCGATAGCTATATGGAGTTTGTGGAGACATGCTTCATATTCGGCGGTGTTGTTGGAGGCTAGAAAATATATGTGGAGAACATATCGGAGCTTTTCTTTGGTCGGTGTAATGAACAAAATGCCAGCACCAATGCTGTTGATGTTAAGGGCGCCATCAAAGTACATCACCTAGTGGTCGAGGCATGTAGCGGGGATGGGCTCTTGGATCTTGATCCACTCAGTGACAAAGTCAGTGAGCGCCTATGACTTGATGGTAGGCCTTCTTATGAATTCAATGGAGTAAGTGCCGAGCTCAACAACCCACTTGATGATGTAGCCATTGGCCTTTTTGTTGTAGAGAATGTCCCCCAAAGGGAACTCAGTGACCACGACAATCTTGTAATACTCAAAGTAATGGCGGAGCTTGCATGACATGATCAGAATAGCGTATAGTAGCTTCTAAACTTGAGGATAACGAGTTTTGGGGTCATTAAGGACCTCGTTGATGAAGTAGACCGGATGTTGCACCTTGTAGGCGTGCCTAGCCTCCTCACGTTCGACGATGATAGCTATGCTAACGATGTGTGAAGTCGTGGTGATGTAGATCAGTAGAGTTTCATCTGGTCAAGGTGCTGTCATGATCGAAGCCTTCGTTAAAAACACCTTGAGCTTCTTGAAAGCTATATCTACCTCCTCCGACTAGGAGAAGCACTCAGAGGCCTTGAGGAGTTTGAAGAATGGTAGTCCCTTTTCGCTGAGGCACGATATAAAGCAGCTGAGAGCAGCCATGCAACCTATAAGCTTCTGTATATCCTTTACGGACATTGGTCGTTTCATGTTGGTGATGGCGGAGACCTTGTCGGAGTTGGGCTTGATGCCACAGGCATTGACGATGTAGCCCAAGAGTATGTCGGATGGAACTCCAAAGATGCACTTTGAAGGGTTCAACTTCCATCTGTACCTTTTTAGGTTGGCGAACGTTTCTTTGAAGACAGTGATGAGATTATCGGTGGTCTTGGACTTGACAACCACATCGTCGTTGTATGCTTTGACATTGTGGCCAATTTGTTGATCGAGGAACATCTAGATGGCCCTTTGGTAGGTCACCCCGACGTTCTTGAGTCCAAAGGACATGGTGGTATAGCAGTACGCACCAAAAGGCATGATGAATGACATCTTTATCTGGTCATCTTCCTTTAGGGATATCTATTGATAGCTAGAGTAACAGTCGAGGAAGGAGAGCACTTTGTAGCCGGTGGTGGAGTCTACAACCTCGTCTATCCAAGGTAGACCAAAGGGGTCTTTAGGGCAGTGTTTGTTGAGATCAGTGTAATCATTGCACATTCTCCATTCTTTATTCTTTTTTTTGAACAAGAATAGGGTTTGCTAACCACTCAGGATGATACACTTCTTTTATAAATCTGGCAGCTAGGAGCCATTTTATTTCTACCCTAATAGCATCCTTCTATTTTGGCATGAATCATCAAAGTTTCTGCTTGATTGGTTTGGCGGTCGGCGAGACATTCAAGGAATGCTCGATCTTCTCCCGTGGTACCCTCGGCATGTCTGCAGGTTTCCAAGCAAACACATAAGTGTTGGCACATAGGAAGGAGACGAGCATGCTTTCCTATTTGGGGTTGAGGTGAGCCCCAATCTTCATAGTCTTGGAGGGGTCATTGTGGCTAAGGCCGACCTCCTTGGTTTCCTTGGACTTGGTAGAGGCACGAGGAGGCTCCAGCGATGGGATCTCTAGGTCATCGGCGGGCACCATCTTGGCGTCGGTGACCACGTTGGCCATCTGGATGGAGAGGTCGATGGCTTCAGTGAGAGCGAGACTGTCTATCTCACAGGCATAGGCGATGGAGAGGTTGGCCCGTAGGGCTAGGACTCCTATAGGCGAAGGCATCTTCAGCACCAGATAGGCGTAGTGCGGTACAACCATGAACTTAGCCAGAGCTGGCCAACCAAGTATGGCATGGTAGACGGTGTTGAAGTCAATGACATAGAAGTTGATGTCCTCTATGCTGTAGTTGCTAGCTGTGCCGAACTATACTGGGAGGGTGATCTCTCTAAGCAGTTTGGATGCTCTGCCAGGTTCCACACCCTAGAAGGAGTCAGAGGGTGTGAGGTCTCCTATCCCGATGCCTAGCTTCTTTAGGGCTCCGGCAAAGAGGAGGTTTAGAGCACTCCTGCTGTCAACAAGCACTTTTCTAAAAAACACTTTCTGGATGGTTGCATCAAGGATGAGGGGAAACGTCCTATCTAAGGGATGTTCACCCACTGATTGGCCCTATTGAAGGTGATGGGGACCTTAGACTAGGGGCGATAGCTGGGGTTGGTGATGGCGTCTTCTGCATTGACAGCGAGCACCCAGCAGGCAGTGAGCTTCTGATCTCTTCTACTCTTGATGGAGTTGAGGCTCCTGAAGATGGTGGTGACCACCTTGTCATGATCCTAGAAGGCATTGTTGTTGCCCCTAGGTGGTCGGTGGCCTCTAGCTCCATCGTTGTTGTCATCATCTGGCTTTTTGGCCTAGAACTCCTTATCCAAGCCGAGGTAGTCCTTCATCTTATGCTTGGTGTTTTTTATGGAGAGGGCACGGGCCTTCAAGGATCTTCTTATACTGCTTGTCATAGTTGTGCTTGGTGCAAGGTTCATCAATGGCGGCGGCGATGTGGTCTGGTTGGTGGCGGCGATATTGACTGGATTTGGATCCTTCTGGCTGATCACGGCCGCTGTCCCGGTGGTGACTGTGGTCATCATAGTGGCAGTCACTGTGGCATCAGTCGTCGAGTCACTCATCGCTGCGGCGAGTAGGGCATTGAGTGCCCGCGTCCACGTTGAAGCGTACTTTGGCTTCTTCGGTGTCGGTGTACTGGTTGGTGGTCATAATCATCTTGCTAATCCCCATGGGTGGCTTGCGGTTGAACTTGGAGCGGAGGTCGCAGTGATGGAGTCCTCAAATGAAGGCGGTGATGACCTCTGCTTCCGTGATGTTGGGAATAGAATTCCTCATCTCAAAAAGTGTCTGATATTGCTACGGAGGAGCTCAGACAGCTTCTGGTAGATGCGGTTTAGATCATGCTTGGTGCCCGGTCGAGTACACGTAGCCATGTAGTTGTCAGAGAATACCTTCTTCAATTCTTCCTAGGATCCGATTGAGCCTGGGGCGAGGCTTGTGAAGTAGTTCATCGTAGTTGGCGTAAGCATGATGGGAAGATAGTTCACCATGACGCTGGTATCTCCCCTAGCTGCATGCACAGTAGTGGTGTAGACTTGTAGCCACTACATGGGGTTCATCCGTCCTTCATAGGGCTCGACCCCAGTGATTTTGAAACCACGGGGCCACTAAAGTGTTCAGAGTGCCCTCGTGAATGTTGGGGGGGCTTAGGGATTGTCACCATCGTGATCTGTGGCATTGCCGACATTGAGTGGCTAGAGAGCTGAGTCTGGATCACCAAACTCTTGCTCGTATTCTTGATGGTGGCGTACTTCTTCTTCATGGCGACCGAAACAGCGCTCGTCGATACGTCATCGCACACCTTAGAGATTGTTGAGGTGTGCTCGGACGTCCTGGTCGACCTCCTGGTCATGTTGGCGAGGGTGTTCGGTGCGGTTACCCCTAGCTCCCCCCTAGAGAGGTTGTCCATCGTCATGGTACTGGTTGGCAAAATGACTTTGCCTAGGGTGGTGATTAGATCTTGGCACGGCTGATTGGTGAATCGAGCTTGTGGAGTATGAAGGTCTTGGATCCTAGTAGATATCGTTGACCTGATAGTGCGCCGCTTTAAGCATGGCGGTGACCTTGGCAACCTCCGATGTCTGCGAGAGCCAAGCGAGCTCATTGGTGGCCACAACCAAGTTGGCGCTTGGGGTCTTGTAGACATTGTGGCCGTCAACATGGACAAATTCGTTGTTGAGGTTGTGTTGGAGTTGGCGTGGCCTTCCTTGCGAGTCGAGCTGAGCCTCGGCTAGCACAAGGGCAGCCTCGTTTGCTCAGCGCTGAGCACAGTTGACATTCCTGTTGACACGGGTGCCATGGTCCTCCTCGGTTTCCCCTTCCCACGGGGGCTATCGACGCTGACATTGAAAATTGCACCTCCACAGAAGGGAGGGAAGGGAGGTTGCTCGGCGGTGGTTTCGGAGATAGTCTTCATAGAGCCTTGGGACTTGAAGTCTAGATTCTCCTCTAGGATGGTTTGGAGGGATGCTCCCGGGCGTCGATCAACGTCTAGCATGTTGACAGCCAGTGGGAGCTTGTTGACGATCTGGTCGGCGAGAGGATGGACGTCTCCAACCTAGTCAGCAAATTTGCCCCTTAGGGCATCTTGATAAGTGGCGGCGAGGTTGGTGAGCCCAAAGGGTAGGGCCGTAACCCTTGGAGTTTCCTCCGATTGATCTGAACTGGAGGGTGATTGGTGCTGAACCAGAGTGGTCAGAGTCGATTCTATGATGGAGAGGCAATCAGCGAGCTTCTGGCCAACCTGATCAATGGATGTGATCAGATCATCATTATTGATTTGCCTCCTCTGGTAGTGGGGGAGCAGGCGGCAAATTGTTGGTGAAGACGACCTCAGAGGCAGTTCTAAGATCGGATCTATAATCATAGGTGTTGGGGTAATTGGCACAGTATTGATCTGCACCGTCTCGATGAGCTCTCTAACTCTATCAGCATTGATGATCCACGAGATTGATCTGACCATGAAGATTTGGCTAGGCTGTGGGAGGAACGAAGAGCCTGCAAAATATACCATATTGTTTGACATGGAAACAGCACGCACACCCCTACCTGACACACCAACTATCGATAGAATATCATCGATAGTCCTCCGAGAGGTATCCCACGAAGGTAGATTGATCGGCAGAGATGCATGTAATTGAGAACAAGAAGGCAACAGAGACACATGAGTTAGATAGGTTTAGGCCATCAATATGATGTAATACCCTACTCCTGTGGTCTGTTGGATTGTATTGGCTATTGTATGATATTGCATGTCTTTGGAGGGGGTCCCTACCCGCCTTATATAGTTCGGGGGGCATGGTTACAAGTCGGTTAGATCTAGGAGATAACTGAAAAGTAATAATAGATTATAGGAATCATGGGATCATACGTATCCTAACAGATCTTGTAGTATCTTCAGGATGTCTTCCCGGTGTCTTGTGGGACACGCCTATAAGGAAAATGGACCCTAGGCCCATTTGCTTTGGATTTTAGTGTTTGATGACCAACACAACCAAATTAGACTAATGAATTTGCAAGTGATTGTTTTGTAGTTCAATAGGATGCAAGATGTGACATGGACAAAGGTGACGTGATGATCAACACCTCAAGCAAGATCTTAGGAGCATAAGAGAAGACCTAAGATACCAAGCAAAGTCTAAGCATGAAGATAGGAACCAAGTTGCACGCAAGATCGTGAAAAAACAAGCTCACAGAAGCGACCGGACGCTGGGCCAGATGCTGGAAGAAAGTGACCAGATGCTTCGATAAGTGGCTCAGCAATAGCAAATGTCAGCAGCAGCAATCGGACGCTAAAAAAGTGAATCAACTGGACGCACCAATGGCAATGTTCATCAGTCCGATAACACACTCAGCAAGTGACCGGACGCTGGCGGCAAACCGACCAGACGTAGGACAGCATCATCCGATCGAGTACAGAGAGGTTCCAGAGCGACAAACTTGTGACCGGACACGTCCAGTGCCATGTGACCAGATGCTGGCAGCGTTCGATCGGTTGTTCGCGGATCCAATAGTCGGAATGACTGGACGCGTCCGATCAAGATGACTCCAGCGTCTGGTTAGTAGCAGAAAAGCAGGATTTCATCCCCAATGGCTACTTTCTCGGTGGGGCTTATAAATACAACCCCCAACCGGCCATTTAGAATTAGTGGACCTGAGGAAACATACCAAGGGTGTTGATACACCATTTTAGTGATCTCCACTTGCATAGTGCTTAGTGTTTTATTAGGTGATTAGCGTAGGTGCTTTGCGAAGTGCTTAGGTTGATTAGACCACCGCTTATGCGCTTGCTCTAGGTTTAGGCCTAGTGTTTAGTGAGGTTTGCATACCTTTTTCCATTTGGTGCTTGCGCGCACCATTGTTGTACAACGGAGGGGCTTGTAGTCTTGCGAGATCACACCAACCGCGTTTGTGGTGTGGTCGCCACCGTGTACCGAAGGGAACAAGGCCCGCGGCATTTTGGCCGAAAGCTTGATAGTGAAGACGGTAGGGAGAATCTGGGAGAGGCTTGCCGGAAGGCACGTCGAAGACCCACTTGTATGTGGGGAAGGCCCAAGGCTATCCACGGAGTTACCCAACCGGGAGCTTGGCTCTTGCGAGGGATACCTTGTGAGGGGCTCTAACGAGGACTAGGGGGAAGCTTGCGTGCTTCTCGATACCTCGGTAAAAATACTGAAGTCGTCAATGGGAGTTTGCATATCTCTACCTTGCTCTTTAACTTCCGCATTTACATTATTTGTATTACTCCTTTTGCGGTAGAGATAGCAACACACTAGCAAAACTGTAGTTGCACATTTAGATAGTTTATCTTTTACATAGGTTTTGCTAGGATTAGAAAAAGAGGCCATAGTTTAGGAGTTAGATTTTTAAGTTGCCTAATTCACATCCCCCTCTTAGGTGTCACAGACCACTTCAATTGGTATCAAAGCTGGTTGGCTCAATTTGGACCTTTGGCTTAATTGTCGTTGAGCTGGTGCTATTTAGAGTGGTTGGGATGGATACCTCTAGGTCTCTACACTTTGACGGCACTAACTTCCCCTATTATAGAGCTAGAATGGCTTGCTACCTTAAGGTGGTTGATTTGGGAGTTTGGAGAGTCACTCATGATGGGATGAAACCCATCAAGAATCCTGATAAACCCACAAAGAGTGATGAAAAGGAAATTCATTTCAATGCTAGAGCTAAGAATTGCTTGTTTGAATCTTTTAGCATGGATGTCTTTAACCAAGTGTTCACTTTAAATATGGCACATGAAATATGGTTAAAACTCCAAGAGCTCCATGATGGCACATCTAATGTCTGTGAGCAAAAGCATTGTCTAGCTAAGCAAAATTATGATTCCTTTACAATGAATGATGATGAGCTTGTTCATGATATGTATTCTTGTTTGAATCTAATTATCAATGAGCTCCATTCTATAGGATTAATAAAGCTAGATGACATGGACATCGTGAGGAAGATCATCTCCATGCTACCACAAAAGAAATATGCAAGCATCATCACCATCCTTCACAACATGGAGGACTTGAGCACCATGACCTTGACCATAGTCATTGGCAAGATAGTGGCATTTGAAATGTCATGCAAGATGGGTCAAGAAGAAGCCTCTTTATCAAGCAAAGGCAAAGCTCTCGCATGTAGTGAGAAAAAGAAGACGAAGAGCAAGCAAGTTGAGACAAGCTCAAGCTCAAGCTCCTCAAGTGAAGAAGAAGAAGAAGAAGATGAGGGTGATGATGAACATGAAGATTCAAGTGATGATGATTAATCTTCCTCCTCCACCTTCGACCTTGATGAAGAATCAATCAAACTCATCAATAAGGTGGAGAAGATGATCCAAAGGCTCAATGTCAAGGGTGTGCCCATCCAAATTCAAGATATCATCTTCACCAATCAAAGAAATGAGCAAAGAAAAAGAGGATGCTCTGGATGCGGTGAGTTGGGGCATTTTGTGGAAGTTTGTCCAAACAAGCCCACACCTAAGACAAAGAAGAAGGCATGCAAGAACAAAGCCCTCACATCAATATGGTCATGGGATGATTCTTCAAGTGAAGAAGACCATCACAAGAGGCTAGGGCACAAGCACTCATCATCAAGCTCTTCACGTATGTGCCTTATGGCACAAGGTAATGAAAGCTCATCCTCTAGTGAGAGTGATAGTGATGATGAAATGCCTTCTTATGAAGAAATTGTGCAACAAAATCTCAATTATGCTAAAGTTTGCACTAGTCAACAAAAGAAGCTCAGAAAAATAAAAG
Organism: Miscanthus floridulus; assembly: GCF_019320115.1. NCBI lineage: Eukaryota > Viridiplantae > Streptophyta > Magnoliopsida > Poales > Poaceae > Miscanthus > Miscanthus floridulus. The sequence goes on along the minus strand of NC_089580.1, from coordinate 122,699,522 downwards.
AAAAGCTAGATAGTTCACAAATAGCCTACAAAACTTTGCTTGAACAATATGAGAACGTTGCTAATCTCAATGTTGAACTATCTACTAAAATTGAGCGACTTGAGGCTAGTTCAACAACAAATGCATGCATAGTTAATGATGAGCAACTTGTAAAGAAAAATGAAAAATTAAAAGAAAAGTTAGCAAGCTCACAAGATGCTTATAAAAGTTTGCTTGCTAAAATGGAAACCATGTGCAAACATTGTGATGAGCTAACTAATAAAGTTGCTAATCTTGAAGCCATTAGCACAACCCCACCAAGGCATCTAAAAGGAAAAGTTCTATCATTAACATGTCTAAAAAGGATGCCTCTACTTCTTGTAATGATTTATGTTTAGACTCACCTTTGTACAACTAAGTTTGTGTTGAGAAAGTTGTTGCAGATATATGCACACAAGAGGTTGCAAAGGAGAATGAGAAACTCAAGCAAGAAGTAGCTCGCCTCACCAAGGACTTGACTCAAGTAAAAGGCAAGGCAAAGCAAGCCCAACTTCATCAAGATAACACCGTCAAGGGAGTGAAGAAGCTTGATGAAGGACAAACCGTGGTTTGCTACATGTGCCACAAGGAAGGCCACAAGTCCTATGAGTGCAAGGTGAAGAAAGGGGGAGGAGCAAAGAAGGAGAAAAAGCAAACAAGCAAGCTCTCCAACACCTACACCAACAAGGTGGACAAGAAGGCCTCCACACCATATCTCTTGAAGAAGAAAAATGATAAGGTGGTGGCTATCAAGGTGAACAAGCAAGCCAACAATGGGGTCAAACGCTTTTGGGTGCCAAAGAAAATCATCGCCAACATGAAGAGCACCAAGAAGGTTTGGATCCCGAAAGGGAAGAGAGAAGTCCAATGGACTTTGGGGAATTTGGAGACTTGGCAAAGTATGAATGCATTTCATGGGGTGCATCATGATGGACAAAATCATTGCCAAGTGGGTTAGTGAATACTATGGACCCAAATTCCCCTTCCCATGTTAGGTAACTAGATTCAATTTACTTCAATTGGTATTAGATTTAAATTTTCCTACAATTGGTATCTTTTAGCATCTAGTTACTCTTCATGCCTAGGTTTGCATTTGTATTCTTATATATTTTGTCATGCATACACTAGGTACTTCAAATGGTAGGCTTGCTCGGTTTTATTCTTATTCCTTGGAGCAATCCTACATGATTTAAAATTGTTTAGGAGCACGGCATATAGCTTGTCCTTCACTTGTTCATCTAATATGTGCCAAAGTCCAAATTGTAGATAATTTCTCCCGAATATCGCCTTTGAAAATGACTCTCACATTCATGTGATGTCATCTTTCAAGTGGTATTTTTATTCTAAAATCAATGTGCATGTTTCCTACAAGTATTCCATACTTGTGTGCACAAATTTAGGGGGAGGTTACTCTACAAGTTGGATGCTTTGAGACTAACACCTTTTCAATCTTATCATATGTGTAGTAGTCTCATTTCAAGGAAAATGGAGTCCCCGGAGTTAAGCATCATACTTCAAGTATCCACCACCAATTGATTTCTACATGTGGTATTTCTAAACCAATATCATCTTGTTGATTTCATTTTGATATTCATATGCTTTCTCCGTGCATTATATAGATTAAATTCCCTTGTGCAATACTTTGCAAATTATGCATATGCTTTGTCTTCTACCATATGTATGCATATATTTAGGGGGAGCTTAGTCTATATAATGTGAGAGTCAAATTTTGTGATCTATTTCACTCTACACACAAAGGATTACAAAGTTTGACCCTCCCTTGTGCTACTAATGTCTTTTTTTGGTGTTTGATTCCAAAGGGGAGAATTTAGAGGACCAAAAGCAAGCATTAATTTGTAGTAATGGTCCGAGAAAGGGAGAATAGTGGATTATGGATTAGACTATGTAATGGGGAGAATTTATAGGAAGCAAGGCTTAAATCCATAATACCACATGGGGACATTTGCAAGGGCAAGATGAGTTTTTATGTAGTCTTACAAGTAGTATCTTTTAGCATCATATAATATTGCCCCTTGCATTGCATCCTAGCAAGTAGATAGGTTTCAAATTCAAAAATTTTATTATTTGCTTGCTTTGGTCGTGTTGTCATCAATCACCAAAAAGGAGGAGATTGTAAGGAAAATAGACCCCAGGCCCATTTACTTTGGAGTTTGGTGTTTGATGACCAACACAACCAAATTGGACTAATGAATTTGCAGGTGATTATTTTGTAGTTCAATAGGATACAAGACGTGACTTGGACAAAGGCGACATGATGATCAACACCTCAAGCAAGATCTTAGGAGCACAAGAGAGGACCCAAGATATCAAGCAAAGTCCAAGCATGAAGATAGGAACCAAGCCGCACGCAAGATCGCGAAGAAACGATCTCATAGAAGCGACCGGACGCTGCACCGGACATTGGAAGAAAGTGACCCGACGTTCCGATTAGTGGCTCGACAACAGCAGGCGTCAACAGCAGCGACCGAACGCTGAACAAGTGAATCAATCGGACGCACCGATGGCACTATTCATCAGTCCGACAACACACTCAGCAAGTGACCGGACGCTGGTGGCAAACCGACTAGACGTAGGACAGCAGCGTCCGATCGAGTACAGAGAGGTTCCAGAGCGGCGAACTTGTGACCAGACGCATCCAGTGGCATGTGACCAGACGCTGGCAGCGTCCAATCAGTTGTTTGTGGCTCCAAAGGTTGGGACGACCGGATGCGTCCGATCAAGATGACTCCAGCGTCCGATCAGTAGCAGAAAAGCGGGATTTCATCCCCAATGGCTACTTTCTCAGTGGGGCTTATAAATACAACCCCCAACCGGCCATTTGGAATTAGTAGAGCTGAGGAAACATACCAAGGGTGTTGATACACCATTTTAGTGATCTCCACTTGCATAGTGCTTAGTGTTTTATTAGGTGATTAGCATAGGTGCTTTGCGAAGTGCTTAGGTTGATTAGACCACCGCTTATGCGCTTGCTCTAGGTTTAGGCCTAGTGTTTAGTGAGGTTTGCATACCTTTTTCCATTTGGTGCTTGCGCGCACCATTGTTGTACAATGGAGGGGCTTGTAGTCTTGCGAGATCACACCAACCACGTTTGTGGTGTGGTCGCCACCGTGTACCGAAGGGAACAAGGCCCGCGGCATTTTGGCCGAAAGCTTGATAGTGAAGACGGCAGGGAGAATCTAGGAGAGGCTTGCCAGAAGGCACGTCGGAGACCCACTTGTATGTGGGGAAGGCCCAAGGCTATCCATGGAGTTACCCAACCGGGAGCTTGGCTCTTGCGAGGGATACCTTGTGAGGGGCTCCAATGAGGACTAGGGGGAAGCTTGCGCGCTTCTCGATACCTCGGTAAAAAATACCAGAGTTGTCGATGGGAGTTTGCATATCTCTACCTTGCTCTTTAACTTCTGCATTTACATTATTTGTATTACTCCTTTTGCCATAGAGATAGCAACACACTAGCAAAACCATAGTTGCACATTTAGATAGTTTATCTTTTGCATAGGTTTTGCTAGGGTTAGAAAAAGAGGCCATAGTTTAGGAATTAGATTTTTAAGTTGCCTAATTCACCCCCCCCCTCTTAGGTGTCGTGGACCACTTCAGCGCCGAACAGCGCCATGCCCCGCAAGGCTTTGTCTTGTGGGCTAGGCCACCCCTAGGGGCACAGCCCATGTGGTCTATCATAGGTATCTAGGGTCATACCCCCCAAAGCTAGTCCTCGAGTGCCTTGTATCTGTTGTGCAACATCGTCTTGAGCTTGTCCATGAGGCATAGGTGTGTAGAGGACGATGGTGGTGGTGGTGGTGGAGATAGTGAAGACCCAATCACAAGAGCGGCCACCTTCTCCTTCTCATTATCACTTTCACTATTAGATGAGCTACTTGATGATTAAATGTCCATGAGCAAATTACCAACAATTTAAGCCTTGCCATTCTTCTTCTTGTGATATTCCTTCTTCTTGCCATCCTTCTTGTATGGTTTATTTTTCTTCTTCTCAACATCATCACTTGAGTCATCTTTCTTGCCCTTGTACTTCTTCTTGTACTTGTTTTTCTTGGGTTTGGGACATTGATGAGCTAGATGACCAAGATCTCCATAATTATAGCAATCCATTTTGGAGATGGGCTTCCTCTTGCTACTAGTGAAGAATTTCTTCTTTTTGCAATCAAACTTTACACCATTCTTGTTTAGATTTTTGAGTAACTTGTTGGTTCTTCTCACCATGATAGCAAGACTTGCATTATCAACTTCATCATCACTAGAGCTATCAAGAGCAACTTTTTCTTTGCTCCTCTTCTCTTGTGAAAGCCCTAGTTTGCTTTTGGTGAATTGATGAAACCCTAAGTGCTAACCTAGTTTATCAAAGTGATCATGAGATAGGTAGCACATTTCAAGTGGTGAAGCAAATGAAGATCATGACATGATAATGGTGATGCCATGATAATGATCAAGTGCTTGGACTTGAAAATAAGAAAAAGGAAAACAAAAGGCTCAAGGTAAAGGTATAAGTGGTAGGAGCCTTTTCATTTCGGTGATCAAGACACTTAGCGAGTGTGATCACATTTAGGTTCGATAGTCGTACTATTAAGAGGGGTGAAACTCATATCAAAATACGGTTATCAAAGTGCCACTAGATGCTCTAACTCGTTGCATATGCATTTAGTATCTAGTGGAGTACTAAAACCCTTGAAAATGTTTGTGAAAATATGCTAACACACATGCACAAAGGTGATACACATTGTGTTTAGCACTTGGGAGCAAGGGTTCAAAACTTCACCGGCGGAGTGTACGCCCGTAGAGTCTGATGGTGCCACCGGCGCCCTATACAAAAAGATAGGGTTTCACAAAGTGCACCGGATGCTGGTCACATAGTGATCGGACTCTGACCCTATGTCCGGTTAGTAGCAGCTATGAGCACACGGTCTTGGTCTAATGACCGGACGCTAGCGCGAAGAGTGACAAGACGCTCAGGGCCCGTGTCTGGTCAGTACTGACATACGTTGACATGGTAGCATGAGGAACAACAGTGATGCATGGCAGTTGGAGAATGACTAGACTTAGGTGATATGTTCGGTCGTATAGGAGCGGACGCCCGGTAGCAAAACAGAGGTTCGGGAAGCTCTCTGGAAACGATCGGACTCTGGCTTGTCTGCGTCTGGTCGCTTATAATCGGACGCTAGGGTCCTACATCCAGTCCTACACTATAGAGCGTCTAGTCACAACTTAAGTGCACAAATTACCGTTGAGATTAGGTGATCAGCATTTGAAGCAGGGGCCACGTGGCGTGCATCGTGCGACCGGACGCTAGGGTCCTGCGTCCGGTCGATCAGACCAGCACGTCTAGTCGCCCCAATTTTTTAGTGGACTGAGGAGCCAACGACTCTATTTCATAGGGGCTTCTATTTAAGCCCCATGGCTGGCTCAAGCTCACTCTCTTGGCCATTTGCATTGACATAGCAACCTTGTGAGCTTAGCCAAAGCCCTTCCACTCATCTCCATCATTGATTCATCATCTTTGTGAGATTGGGAGTGAATCCAAGTGCATTGCTTGAGTGTTTGCATCTAGAGGCACTTGGTGTTCATGTTTCGCTGTGGGATTCCTTTGTTACTCTTGGTGGTTGCCACCACCTAGATGGCTTGGAGTAGTGAGGATCATCGAGCAAAGGTTGGTGATTGTCTCTGGCTTCGATCGTGGTGATTGTGAGGGGCTCTTGACCTTTCCCCGACAGAGAGCCAAAAGGTACTCTAGTAAATTGCTTATGGCTTGTGTGATCCTCATCTTGTGTTGGTTGTGCAGCACCCTATTGAGGGTTTGGTGTGTGATTCCAATTAGCACATGAACCTCCAAGTGAGTGAATCGCCACAACGAGGACTAGCTTGCCAGCAAGCAAGTGAACCTCGGTAAAAAAATTATTGTGTCATCATTTGATTCCGAGGTGATTGGTCTTCATTGATATTCATTCTTGTGATTGATTGGTTCATTCCTCGACTCGGCGGTATAACCATCTTGCTCTCTCTCTTTACATTACCGCAAACTAGTTGTCAAGCTCTTTAGTGTAGCTAGTCGTGAGAGCTTGTTAGTTTGGTTAGTGTGGCTCTTTAGTTAGCCTTTGAGAGCACACTAACTTAGTGTAGTGACATAGCCATTGTGTGGATAGATACTATATAAACTAGAATTGTGGTAGGTGCCTTGCATTTTTAGTAGGCTAGTGCAACACTCGCTTCGCCTCATATTTGTCTAACCGGTTTGCTAAGTGTTGTTGTAGAAATTTTTAATAGGCTATTCAACCCCCTCTAGCTATTAGGACCTTTCATCTTGGCTAGCCTGAATGCTAAATCTTTCTTCTTGGATGAAGAGGAGCCTTGACTGGCAGTAAGAAGTGGTTGGAAGGTGCATCATATGGATGTCAAATCAGTGTTCTTGAATGGAGACTTGGTTGAGGAGGTTTATGTCCTGTAACCTCTTGGCTTTGTTGTGGAGTAGGGTGAAAGGATCAAGATGTCCAAGACAGGGGGTGAATTGGGCTAATTCTAAATTTCTTACAATAATTAAGCCCTACACTTAGACCATTTCACCCCCTTGTGCCTAAAAGTATTTCTATTGTTCTATCACACAAAAGTTTTGCACCCTAGGTTCCAATCCTACTATAGCATGGCAATTCTAAGAACGTAAACACATGAATTAAATTGCTCAAATGTAAATGCTTAAAGTAAAGAGATAGAGAGAGGAACGAGGTGATGTTTTTCCAAGGTATCGGAGAGTCGCCACTCCCCACTAGTCCTCGTTGGAGCACCCGCGCAAGGGTGTAGCTCTCCCTTGATCTATGCAAGGATTAAGTGCTCTCTATGGGCCAATTCTTCGACACTCCATTGCTATGCATCACCCACAACCACTCACACCATGATTTGGGTCATCCACAAGCTTCGCCGGATGATCACCAAGCTTCCAATCAGCACCAAGCCATCTAGGTGATGGCGATCACCAAGAGTAACAAGCACAAACTCTCAATTGACCAAGACAAGCCTAATGAGAAAGGTGGATGCACACTTGCTACTCCCTATGCACTAATGAGGTCCTTAATCTCGGATTCTCAAATCTCAATTACCCCACTAGGCTCTTGCTCTCCCTTGCACTCCAAAGTGTTTCCTCGGCTAAACAAATGGGCAAGAGAGCTAAGTTGGATGAGTGGGAGAAGTATTTATACTCCCCCATTCAAAACATAACCATTGGGGTCCAACTCAACATAATATGAGGTGACTGGACGTGCAGGTCCACGTGAATGACTCGTAGGTCAGTAGCCAGCGGCTATAATTACGTCAGCACAAAAGTCGATCGTTAGAGTGACCCTTCTAGAGCATCCGGTCCAACCTGACAGGACACATCTGGTCCAAAAAAACCCTCTCTGGACCCTTTATATAACCGATCAGACTCACATACCCCTGCGTCCGGTCCTAGGTTGGTCCTGCATCTGATCCTTCATCAACTTGGGACCCTGCTTTAACACCCTCGGTGTTACACTGTAAATCATTTACTAAAACATGTCATGAGCATTATGTTTATGTGTTAATGCATGTAATAAAGAGTGTAGATCAATTTCCGTAACTAAAAACAATCAATAGAAGTGCGAAATGAAAGTTAATTCAATAGTCATGTTATATCACTTAGGGTTTAAAACCAATTTTTATTAAGCAAAAATGCTATAGAACATGTATGTGATACTTAAATAAGGTTCAAAGTGCAAACTTTGTAGATGACAATGAAATACTCGTGGTCAAAAAATGATATTGCTAGCTAATATTTCCATTAGCTTAGAGATCATAATTGGAAATCCAATTCAGCTCTAACACTTAGAAATTTTCAAGTCTGTCGACTGTTAGACATTGCTATGTTTAGCAATTTATCGCTAGAGATTGGGTTAAGGAATAGTGAAGTATCATGGCTTGTTTTAGTAGCCTAAAGGACCCACTATGGTGTAGCGAAGTGGGTTTGGGGATTGGAGCAACTAGTTAGGGTTTCGAACGCTTTAAAAAACATGCACAATGCGTTCTCGACCGACTTCCTAGTCTGTGCGTGGTCATGGGCCCACAGGCCCGATGTCGTGGTGTCGGTGCGTGCACGCACACGTGTGGCCACGCACAAGACAGCCGCAGGCTGCCCGCTCGGGTACGCCAGCTAGCCGCCAACGCGAGCCGCCGCGCTTGGCTGCCCACCGCGCTGTGATGTTGTCGCCGCCATCCCGTCACCGCATTGTGTGCCTGCTCACTATGTCGTGCCTTGCTGCCACTGCACTGCATCGTTGCTGCCTTGCTGCTACGCACATGGGATACCACCTTGTGGCGCCATCAGCGCCCCATTAATGGCGTTGCGGCGCATGGGCCATAGCCAGCCATGGCCATTTGTGCTCATCGCTTGCGCCTGGTGTGTGTACCCTGGTTGCAATGCCCATGTCCCACCAAAGAGCGCTAGTCGCATCACTGCTCGTCGCTGTCTCCACCACTATGCCCTCCACTGCTTCCTGCTGCGGTCACGTCGTGACCCCGGTGAGCCAGAGCGTGGGGCTTGCCTTAAATCTCGCATGCTCATGTCTTCGCAATGGTGTTCGGGTGCCAACTATCCCTACCCCTCCTTAAATTGCGTCATGACATGCTCCAATTTGGAGTTCCCCTTCTGTCGTGCCATTAATGTTAGGACCGGCCATGGCCGAGGGCAGCCACCCACTGCTTCACCCCTTGTCAATCCATCTACACCACGAACTCCACCTCCACCTCTACTTCACCCTACGCACCTCACTTGCACCTCTATCACCTCACCATAGCCACTAACGTGGCTGTGCCATCTCAAAGCGCCGCCGCATCCCACCACCCACATGTGGCTAGCCCTATTCGAGGAACCTCCGGCCAAACCACCACCGTAGCTACAACTAGGGTAAGATAGTGATGCTATAGCACTAGCTAGTTCACCCCGCGGTGGCTTAGGGTGGTCGGCATGGCCATGCCACTATCGCGCTTGGCCGCACACCGTGGTCACCACTTTCGTGAGCTCCATTGCTCCTATAACCTAGGCTAGTGTAGGCGTTAGGGTTGTAGATGGGGGTCGGCCCGTTAGTGGAGCCAGCATGGGTCCCCGCTGGCTAGCGTGGTCGTCCAATGCCATCACCACCATGCCGGTGCGTGCGCAGGTGGCCGAGGACCATGCGGTTGTTAAGGAGGGAGTTTCCGAGGGTTTCGTTGCATAGTTGCTCTCTCTAGGAATAGTTACATGGACTGCGGGTTAGTTTGCCTAGAGTTTAGGGGCATTTTTGCATATGTGTCGCACGCACGGGCCTCCCCGTTGTGGTCCGCCTCATGTTGGGCCATGTCCGCGTGGGCCACACGGTGGTGGGCCGCGGGTGGAATTCGTTTTTATCTTTTCTTAAGGAATTAGAAATAGCTTTATATTTTAATTTTTGAGCTAAACTTTGAAAATTAATATCAATTCGCATAAGTGTCCAAAAATTGTAAAACCAATTTTGTTAGGTTCCTCAAATTGTGCTCTATCTATTTGTGTATTTAGTTCATATATATATATATATTTGTTGATACCAATGGCTACTAAATCATTTGCGAGTGTTTAGTATTATTTAGGTTAGTATTTGTAGGAATTTTTGTGGCAAATTGGTAATAGCTTTGACCATGAAATTTTTACAGTAGATTCATTGCATTATTATGTGCTTACTGTAATTTTTGTAGCCTTAGAATTGGTTGAGAAATATGATAGCTAAGTACTCCTTGTTGTAGTATATAGGAAATCATTAATAAGAGTAAGAATATATTTTAGTTGCTAAGTAGCACTTGTAGGTGAAACCCTGCTGGTTTGATGGGAATGATGATTAGTTTGGTATCTTAGTCATTAGAGCTAGCTTAGTGGCTTAGTAGATGTATTCTTATTTTAAGAACTGATGTTGCCTTAATATTGAGCGTTGCATTGTCATTGCATGCATGTAGAAAACAAGTTGGTGGAGTTCATGACCGAGGGTGAGTAGGAGTACGAAGAGGTGATTGAAGAGTACAAGGAGGAGGTCCTCGTGTAGGATGAGGCCCCGAAGCTGCCACAGACTAGCTTAGGTCAAGTAGCTGCTAAGCTTAGGTTTTTTAGTAGCGTGAGTAACCTGTCGTTACTCATAATAGGCGATTATTATTATCACTCTCATAATAAAATGGTTAAAAGAAATGGAGACCGGGTAGGGATATGGTACTGGTATTGGTGGGTGTAAGAGGTTGTGTCCTGTGGCCAATGGGGAATAGCTTGTTTACACTATTTTCCCTATCCATGTTGGTTAAGGACCGGTCGTTGCATTGGATTCTAGTCAAGTCACAGACTTATTATCCTGAGCACATACTTGTTTATGGGAGTTGGGAAGGCTCGTTGCTCTCTTGTTGTGGGTTCTGGCTCTTTCTAGACCGACTGATTGGAGGCAGGGATGGTGGAGGTCTAAGCACCACACTGAGTCTGGGACTCAGGTGTGGGGGCTTGGAGTCCAAGTTTGGACGGGGACCTTGACCCCTTGATAGGAGAGTGTTGGGTTGGTCCTACTTGTACCTAGGATACAAGTGGGGCATGTGTTTTGGGTACCCAACTAGGCACATTGATTCACGAATCGCCGGGTAATCCGGTACGACTTGCCTACGATTTAGCACCGTAGTAAGAACTAGAAGTTAAAAGATGGTGAAATGGATCTGATTGCTCAACTCTTGCTTGAAAGTAGAATAGGTGCTTACATAGAATGGTTAGCTAATGAACTAATCATCACTGCTAATAAAACACATACATAAGGATTCACTACTAGTATTGCTTTTTGCAAAAAGGAAACCCAGCAAACCATAAAGCTTATCATATCCTTTGGAGTCGGGAAATTATTCTCACTAGTCGTGTAAGTCTTGCGAGTATATTGTGTACTTAGGGTTTATTTACCCCTGTTGTAGGTGTAGCTTGAGGAATAGCTGTTGTGTGGAGGATTCTTCTAGTGGGCACATATGGATCCTTGTATCTTATCGTTAGATGTTTATTGTAATTCCGCTGTTTAAATTCCGCACTCTGAACTTGGTATTATAATAATGTATTTCTAAGAACTCTTGTTGTATGAAATGGACTAAGTATTGTACACTCATTCTCATTATTGGATCCTGAAGAAAAAATGTTGATTATTCGAGTTCTCCCTTAGGGTGTGCTCAATGGAACTCATCCGATGTAGCTTGCTTTCGGAGTGCTTAGTGTCTAGTGGAAGACAAGCACCTCCAAAGGTGTGTTATTTCGGGCAGTTCTACCATAGGTGGTAGTAGAGCCAATAATGACTTACGAGTTTCATAACTCTTTTCAAAACCTAGAATTTGACCAACAAAAATTTTGTGAAAAGTATGATACGATAAAATTATGTAAATAAGTATAAGCCCTAGCAATATGGTCTATCTAGGATAGCAGCACTGGTTTTATGTAATCAAGTTTCTACAGGTACACTAACTTATGCTACATAAGAATCGTTTAGCAAGCAGAAAGTTAGTGTGCAATGTGCCAATTTTTTTTTACAAATGCCGCTATATTCTGACTTGAGTGAACGGGTAGGCCGATGCATGCATCATGAAAGGAGAATCTTGCTTAAACTAAACTCCCCCTACATGTATAATTTGGATTAGTGAATTGACAGGATAACCTAAAAGAATGCTTTAATAAAAGTCTTATCATTTCTCTAATCTCTTGTTCCTAATCTAGAGGGGGTCCCTAATGGTTGGTTCCTATCTCTTTACAGATGAACCTGAGGTCTGGTCGTGGGAGTACCAGCGCTAGGGCAGACCTGGGTGATAATAGTCATGGTGAGAGCATTGGCAACACCAATGGGGAGAGCCACGAGGCCCCACTTCTGGCTCCTTCTCTGCCACCACCACCTCCGATGACCCATGCAGAGATGATGGCGGAGATGCTGGCTGCTCGTCGCGAGTCAGCCTGTGCCTTAGAGATGCTGGCCCAGGCAATTGGTGGCTTCGCTTGTGGGGCCCACGGAGGCAATGGCAGGAACGGGGGTGGTGCTCGTGGTCCCGAGGGCCCCTGTTCTTACCAGGATTTCCTAAAGATGCACCCACCCATGTTTACGATGATTGTTGATCCTCTAGATGCGAAGCATTGGCTCGTATTCTAGAGCAGAAGTTTCTACTACTCACTGTAACTAAGGAGCAGAAGGTGCACTTTGCAGCGCAGTAGCTATTGGGTTCTACTAGTGCATGGTGGGACACATTTAATGCATTGCAGACGGTGGATCACCGTGTGACTTGGTAGGAGTTTACCGCTGCTTTCAGAGAGTACTACATTCCTGCTAGTGTGCTAAATAGGCAATTGACGGAGTTCCTAGACCTAAAGCAAGGGAGCATATCTGTGATGGATTATGTGAATAAGTTCAACCATCTAGCATAGTATGTTGGGACCCACGTCGATACTGATAAGAAGAAGAGGGACCATTTCTATTGTGGCCTCTCTTGCAGTCTATAGAAGGAGCTGCACGTAGGGAACTACCAGACTTTTGGTGCTATGATGAATGCTGCTATTGCCATGGAGGAACTTCAGCATGACTCCTAGGCTGAGTGGAAGCGCAAGCGGGTGATTACTGGGTCTTCTAGTCACCCCAGGCTTAGAAGGTACAGTTGTCCGGTGAGTGCCCTATCAGTCTTTGGGCGGGCAGTCATTTCGTTAGCCTCAGCAGACCTACCAGGCACCTTCCACTCAATACTGTGCACCTACTTAGCAGGTGCAACAACAATAGCCCTAGGGACAGTAGGTTCCGCCTCATCAAGGGCAGTGGAACAAGCCTGGCGCTTGTTCAAGTGCGGTAAGAAAGGCCACTATGCTCGGGAGTGTCCATAGAACCAGCCTCTATAGTCTTCCTAGCCTTTAGCTAACTCTCGTCTGATCAAGCAGACGATTATCAAGAAGAGGGTGCCCATAAGCCGTTGTAGGCAAGTTAACTTCACTGAGGCTAAGAAGATCTTGCAGAACGAACTAGTGATGGCTGGTATGTTTACCATTTATTCCCACCCAGCATATGTGTTGTTTAATTCTGGTGCATCACATTCATTCATGAGCATGGGGTTTGCACAAAGGCATAGTATATCTCTTATGGCTATACCTATTGCCTATAGAATTAGTACTCTGGGTGCGTGTTGTGCGTTAATACTCAGACGGACATAGTTGGATTAGTGCTAGCCACTCACACTTACCGCCTCCAATTCATGGTGCTGCCTGGACAAGGCATTGATGCAATTCTGGGCATGAATTGGTTGCGAGTTTATGGGGTAGTTTTAGACCTTAAGCAGAAAGTTGTTGAGTTATGGCTTCCTTCTTCCGAGGATAGGATGTCTCTTCTTATGCCCTTAGATCCAGCCTTACCAGTTGTTGTTCATGTTGAAGTTTCTCCTGAACTTGCCTCTATTCCTGTGGTCTATGAGTTCCCGGATATCTTCCCTGATGATCTACCTAGGTTGCCACTGGATAGAGATGTGGAGTTTTCCATTGAGTTAGAACCTAGCACTGCTCCTATTTCCCGATGCCCCTACCGCATGGCTCCTAAAGAACTAGCTAAAATGAAGAAGCAGTTAGACGAATTATTGGAGAAGGGATTTATTCGTCCTAGTTCTTCACCATGGGGTTGTCTGGCTATTTTGTGAAGAAGAAGGACGGTACTCTATGGATGTGCGTGGATTACCACCCTATCAATGCGCTAACTATTAAGAACAAGTATCCTTTACCTTGTATTGATACTTTGTTCGATCAGTTGGCTGGTGCCAAAGTGTTTTCAAAGATTGATCTTCATTCTGGGTATCATCAAATTAAGATTTGTCTACAAGATATACCAAAGACAGCTTTCTCTACTAGGTATGGGATGTATGAATACCTAGTCATGTCTTTTGGTCTCACCAATGCTCCTGCATTCTTCATGTATCTCATGAACTCAGTCTTTAAGCCAGAGTGGACAAGTTTGTAGTGGTGTTCATTAATGATATTTTGATATACTCCAAGAACCAAGTAGAACATGCACAACATCTTCGAATAGTACTGACTCAATTAAGGGAACACAAGCTATATGCCAAATTCAGCAAGTGTGAGTTTTGGTTAGATCGAGTGCAGTTTTTGGGACATGATCTAACATCTAAAAGTATCTCTGTAGACCCAAGCAAGGTGCAGGATGTGTTAAATTGAAAATCTCCCAAGTTAGTGCATCAAATTCGTCAGTTCCTTGGTCTTGCTGGTTATTATCGGTGCTTTATCTCTAACTTCTCCAACATAGCTCAGTCGATGACCAAGCTGCACTAGAAGGATGTCAAGTTTGTATGGAGTCCGGCTTGTGAAGAAGCTTTCCAAGCTCTGAAGCAATTTCTTACCTCTGCTCCTGTTCTTGCCCATTAGATATTGACAAGCCATTTGATGTGTATTGTGATGCCTCAAGGACTGTATTGGGATGCGTGCTTATGCAGGATGGACATGTGATAGCTTATGCTTAACGTCAGCTGAAAAGGCATGAGGTGAATTATCCCACCCATGATTTAGAGCTAGCTGCTGTGGTGCACACTCTAAAAATTTGGAGGCATTATTTGTTGGGAAACAAGGTTCATATTTTTATGGATCACAAAAGCCTCAAATATATTTTCACTCAGTCTGAGTTAAATATGAGGCAAAGGAGATGGTTGGAATTGATCAAAGATTATAATTTAGAGGTACATTATCATCCTAGAAAAGCTAATGTGGTAGTTGATGCTTTGAGCCAGAAGCCGTATCAAGTTGAAGAAGCACCCTCGTCTCTCAACCATGTTGAGGTGCTAGCCCATATTGCTCTAGTCTTGGATTTACTTGAGCACATTATTATAGAGCAAAGGCAAGATGTTTTAGAAATCCTGCATATCAAGAAATTAATTGCCAAAGGGCATGGTCCACATTTTAGTATTGATGATCAAGGTGTAGCAAGGTTCAAGAATAGATTAGTTGTTCCCTCAAGTGATGAGCTTAGAAGAAAGATTTTGGATGAAGCTCATCATTCCAAGTTGTCCATCCATCCAAGAAGCAACAAGATGTACCAAGATTTGCGCCACTTGTATTGGTGGTCAATATGAAGCAGGATATCACCAAGTACGTCACAGAATGCGATACTTGTGGAAGAGTTAAGGCAAACCATATGCGTACACTGGGGTTTTTGTAGCCCTTGCCTATCTCTATTTGGAAATGGAAGGATATTTCCATGGACTTTGTTGTGGGTTTGCCTGCATGGCAAAGGGGTATGACTCTATTTGGGTCATTGTGGATCGTCTCACTAAGTCTGCTCATTTTCTCCTGATAGATACCAGGTATTCAGCCAAGAAGTATGCCAAGTTGTATTTTGACCAGATCATGATCCTACATGGAGTTCCTCTTACTATCGTCTCTGATAGAGGGTCAGTCTTTGTCTCTCATTTTTGGGAGCAACTCTAGGAATGTCTTGGTACTAGTCTCCTCAGAGGTTCAGCTTATCATCCACAAACTAATGGTCAGATTGAAAGAGTCAATCAAGTACTTGAGGATATGTTGAGGGCTTGTGCCATTTTCTTTCCTAAAAAGTGGGACGAATGCTTGACTCTAGCTGAGTTCTCTTATAACAATAGGTATCAAGAAAGCATTCGTATGGCACCTTTTGAGGTCCTGTATGGTAAGAAATATAGAACACCTCTTAACTGGGTTAAGGTGGGTGATTGTGGATATTTTGGACCTTATTTTATCAAAGAAGCTCGAGAGCAAGTAAGTATTATTCAGAGCCATTTGAAGGCAGCTCAAAGTCATCAGAAAACTTATGCGGACAAGCGAAGAAGGCCCTTGCAATTTAAAGTTGGTGATCATGTGTATCTCAAGGTATCTCCCATGAGAGGTGTACATTGATTTGGTGTCCGTGGGAAGCTAGCCCCTCGCTATGTTGGACCTTACAAGATTTTGGCCCGCTGTGGTTCTACTGCCTACCGTATCTAGCTCCTGGATATTTTATCAGCAGTACATAAAGTCTTCCATGTTTTCTAGTTAAAGAAATGTTTGTGGGTCTCCGATGAAGTGGTGGAAGTGGAAGGACTTCCCCTCCAGCCCAACTTGTCTTATATTTAGCATCCTGTCAAGATCTTGGACGAAAAAAAAGAGTGACTAGAAACAGTGTGGTGAAGTTTTACAAAGTTCAGTGGTAAAATCACTCAGAGGACGAAGCAACGTGGGAGAAAGAAAGCTATATTTTGAAGCATTATCCCCACCTTTTTTTCTAGTTCACCACGGTAATTGTTTAAATCAGAATTTATTTCTTATCTCTTTTCCCACACTAGGCACATGAAATCTCGGGGCAAGATTTTGTTTAAGGGGGTAGATTTGTAACACCCTTGGTGTTACACTGTAAATCATTTACTAAAACATGTCATGAGCATCATGTTTATGTGTTAATGCATGTAATAAAGAGTGTAGATCAATTTCCGTAACTAAAAACAATCAATGGAAGTGCGAAATGAAAGTTAATTCAATAGTCATGTTATATCACTTAGGGTTTAAGACTAATTTTTATTAAGCAAAAATGTTGTAAAACATGTATGTGATACTTAAATAAGATTCGAAGTGCAAACTTTGTAAATGACAATGAAATACATGCGGTCGAAAAATGATATTGCTAGCTAATATTTCCATTAGGTTAGAGATCGCAATTGGAAATCTAATTTAGCTCTAACACTTAGAAATTTTCAAGTTTGTCGACTGTTAGACACTGCTATGTTTAGCAATTTATCGTGAGAGATTAGGTTAAGGAATAGTGAAGTATTATGGCTTGTTTTAGTAGCCTAATGGACCCCCTATGGTGTCGCGAAGTGGGTTTGGGGGATTGGAGCAACTGGTTAGGGGTTTCAAATGCTTTAAAAACCGTGCACAGCGTGTTCTTGGCCGACTTCCTAGTTTGTGCGCGGTCACGGGCCCGCTGCCTCACGTCATGGCATCGGCACGTGCATGCACACGTGTGGCAATGCGCAGGCCAGCCGCTGCTACCATAGGCTGCCTACTCAGGTGCGCCAGCTAGCCACCATGCCCTACCACCCCTGCGCCTGGCTGCCCACCGCGCTGTGATGCTGCCACCCATGTCCCGTCACTGCGCTGCACGCTTGCTCACTATGTTGTGCCTCGCTGCCACTACACCACCATGTGCTCCTGCACCACGTCGTTGTTGCCTTGCTGCTGCACATGTGGGATGCCTCCTTGTGGCGCCGTCGGCCTGCCATTAATGGCACTGCGGTGCGTGGGCCAGAGTCAGCCATGGCCGTTTGCGCTCATCGCTTGCGCCTGGCGTGGGTACCCCGGTTGCAATGCCCATGTCCCACCAAAGAGCACTAGCTGCGTCACTGCTCGTCGCTGTTTCCACCGCTATGCCCTCCCCTACTTCCCACCGCGGTCACGTCGTGACCCCGGTGATCCAGAGCGCGGGGGCTTGCCTTAAATCTTGCATGCTCATGTCTTTGCCTTGGCATTTGGGTGCCAACTGTCCCCACCCCGCCTTAAATTGCGTCATGACGTGCTCCAATTTGGAGTTCCCCTCTACCGTGCCATTAAGGTTGGGACCGGCCATGGCCGAGGGCAGCCACCCACCGCTTCACCCCTCGTCAATCCATCTAAACCACGAACTCCACCTCCACCTCTACTCACCCTGCGCACCTCACTTGCACCTCTACTGCCTCATCGTAGCCACTGACGTGGCCGTGCCATCTTGGAGCGCCGCCACATCCCACCACCCGCACGTGGCCAGCCCTGTTCAGGGAACCTCCGGCCAAACCACCACTGCAGCTGCAACTAGGGAATGATAGTGATGCTATAGCACTAGCTAGTTCACCCCGCGGTGGCTTAGGGTGGTCAGCATGGCCGCGTCGCTATTGCGCTTGGCCGCACATCGTGGTAACCACTTCCATGAGCTTTGTCGCTCCTGTAACCTAGGCTAGTGTAGGCACTAGGGTTGTAGATGGGGGTCGGCCCGTTAGTGGAGCTAGCGCAGGTCCTAGCTAGCCAGCATGGTCATCCAATGCCATTGCTACCATGCCGGTGCATGCGCGGGTGGCCGAGGACCATGCGGTTGTAAAGGAGGGAGTTTCCAAGGGTTTCGTTGCATACTTGCTCTCTTTAGGAATAGTGATATGGACTGTGGGTTAGTTTGCCCAGAGTTTAGGGGCATTTTTGCATGTGTCGCGCGTGTGGGCCTCCCCGTTGTGGGCCGCCTCATGTTGGGCCGCGTCCGCGTGGGCTGCACGGTGGTGGGCCGCGGGTGGAATTCGTTTTTCCTTTTTCTTAAGGAATTAGAAATAGCTTTATATTTTAATTTATGAGCTGAACTTTGAAAATTAATATCAATTCGCATAGGTATCCAAAAATTGTGAAACCAATTTTGTTAGGTTCCTCAAATTGTGCTCTATCTGTTAGTGTATTTAGTTCAAGGGACCGTGACGTCTAAGAGGGGGGTGAATTAGGCGACTTAAAAATCTAACTCTAAACTATGGCCTCTTTTTCTAACCCTAGCAAAACCTATGCAATAGATAGACTATCTAAATGTACAACTATGGTTTTGCTAGTGTGTTGCTATCTCTACCGCAAACGAAGTAAAGTAATCAATGTTAATGTAGAAGGTAAAGAGCAAGGTAGAGATATGTAAACTCCCGTCGATGACTCCAGTATTTTTACCGAGGTATCGAGAAGCGCGCAAGCTTCCCCTAGTCCTTGTTGAAGCCCCTCGCAAGGAATCCCTCGCAAGGGCCAAGCTCCCGGTCGGGTAACTCCGTGGATAGCCTCGGGCCTTCCCCACGCGCAAGTGGGTCTCCAACGTGCCTTCCGGTAAGCCTCTCCCGGATGCTCCCCGCCGTCTTCACTATCAAGCTTCTGGCCAAAACGTCACGGGCCTTGTTCCCTCCAGTACACGGTGGCGGCCACACCACAAACTCGGTTGGTGTGATCTCGCAAGACTTGAAGCCCCTCCGATGTACAACAATGGTGCTCGCAAGCACCGGGTGGTAAGAGGTATGCAAACCTCACTAAACACTAGGCCTAAACCTAGAGCAAGCGCATAAGCGGTGGTCTAATCAACCTAAGCACTTCGCAAAGCACCTACGCTAATCACCTAATAAAACATTAAGCACTATGCAAGTGGAGATCACTAAAATGGTGTATCAACACCCTTGGTATGTTTCCTTAGCTCCACACACCTCAAATGGCTGGTTGGGGTTGTATTTATAAGCCCACTGAGAAAGTAGCCGTTGGGGATGAAGTCCCGCTTTTCTGCTCCTGACCGGACGCGTCTGGTCATCCTGACCGTTGCAGCCACGAACCACTAATCGGACGCTACCAGCGTCCGATCGCCTGCCACCGGACACGTCCGGTCGCAGTTTCGCGCGCCTAGAACCTCTCTGTACTCGATTGAACGCTGATGCCCTACGTCCGATCAGTTGCCGCCAGCGTTTGGTCCAGCGTCCGGTCGCATGTCTACCGAGCCACCGGTCGCGCTTCCAGCGTCCAGTCGCCTCTGTGAGCTCGTTTCTTCGCGATCTTGTGTACGGCTTGGTTCCTATCTTCATGCTTGGACTTTGCTTGATATCTTGGGCCTTTTCTTGTGCTCCTAAGGTCTTGCTTATGGTGTTGATCATCGGATCATCACGTCGCCTTTGTCCAAGTCACGTCTTGCACCCTATTGAACTACAAAACAAACACTTGCAAATTCATTAGTCCAATTTGGTTGTATTGGTCATCAAACACCAAAATCCAAAGTAAATGGGCCTAGAGTCCATTTTCCTTACAATCTCCTCCTTTTTGGTGATTGATGATAACACGACCAAAGAAAGCAAATAATTAAATTTTGAAACGGAAAACTATCTACTTGCTAGGATGCAATGCAAGGGGCAAGTTTATATGATGCTAAAAGATATTTCTTGTAAGACAAAAAGATACTGTATGAACACTTATCTTGCCCTTGCAAAATGTTCCCATGTGGCATTATGGATTTAAGCCTAGTTTCCTATAAATTCTCCCCATTACTTAGACT
Source organism: Miscanthus floridulus (assembly GCF_019320115.1). Taxonomy (NCBI): domain Eukaryota; kingdom Viridiplantae; phylum Streptophyta; class Magnoliopsida; order Poales; family Poaceae; genus Miscanthus; species Miscanthus floridulus. The sequence goes on along the minus strand of NC_089580.1, from coordinate 122,679,411 downwards.
AATCCATAATTCACTATCCTCCCTTTCTTGGACCATTACCACTTGTAGACTAATAGGTCCTATAAATGATGCTTGCTTTTGGTCCTCTAAATTCTCCCCCTTTGGAATCAAACACCGAAAAGGAAGACGTTAGTTGCATAAAGGAGGATCAAACTTCGTGATCTTTTGTATGTAGAGTGGAATAGATCACAAAGTTTGACTCTCACATTATATAGACTAAGCTCCCCCTAAATTTAAGCATATTGATACCAATTGAAGACTAAAGCATATGCATAATTGGTAAGAAATAGCTCAAGGGAATTTAATCTATATAATGCATGGAGAAATCATATAAATATCAAAATAAAATCAACATGATGATATCGGTTTAGAAATACCACATGTGGAAATCAATTTTATTTCTACCACTTGCAATAGGTGGTGGATATTTAAAGTATGATGCTTAACTCTAAGGACTCCATTTTCCTTGCAATGAGACTACTACACACATGATAAGCTTGAAAAGGTGTTAGTCTCAAAGTATCCAACTTGTAGAGTAATCTCCCCCTAAATTTGTGCACACAAGTATGTAATACTTATAGGAAACATGCACATTGATTTTAGAATCAATAATATCACTTGAAAGATGACATCACATGAATGTGAGAATCATTTTTGAAGATGATATTCGAAAGAGATTATCTACAATTTGGACTTTGGCACATATTAGATGAACAAATGTAATGCAAGCTATGTGTCGTGTTCCTAAACAATTTTAAACCATGTAGGTTTACTCCAAGGGTTAAGAGTGAAACCGAGCAAACCTACCATAAGATATACCTAGTGTATGCATGACAAAAGATATAAGCATGACAAAGAGTAACTAGATGCTTAAAGATACCAAAAAAATACTAGAAGTAAGTACCAATTGAAAGCAATAACATCTAATTACCTATCATGGGAAGAGGAATTTGGGTCCATAATATTAACTAACACTCTTGGCAATGATGTTGTCCATTATGATGCACCCCATAAAATGCACCCATGTTTTGCCAAGTCTCTAAATTCCCCAAAGTCTATGGGACTTCTCACTTCCCTTTCGGGATCCAAACCTTCTTGGTGCTCTTCATATTGGAAATGATTTCCTTTGGCATCCAAAAGCGTTTGACCCCAATGTTGGCTTGCTTGTTCACCTTGATGGCCACCACCTTGTCATTTTTCTTCTTCTTCAAAAGATAAGGTGTGGAGATCTTCTTGTCCACCTTGTTGGTGTAGGTGTTGGAGAACTTGCTTGTTTGCTTTTTCTCTTTCTTCTTTTCTCCTCCCCCATTTTTCACCTTGCACTCATAGGACTTGTGTCCTTCCTTGTGGCACACGTAGCAAACCATGGTTTGTCCTTCATCAAGCTTCTTCACTCCCTTGACGGTGTTATCTTGATGAAGTTAGGCTTGCTTCGCCTTGCCTTTCACTTGAGTCAAGTTCTTGGTGAGGCGAGCTACTTCTTGCTTGAGTTGCTCATTCTCTTTTGCAACCTCTTGTGTGCATGTATCTACAACAACTTTCTCAACACAAACTTGGTTGCACAAAGATGAGTCTAAACATAAATCATTACAAGAAGTGGAGGCATCCTTTTTAGACATATCAAAGATAGAACTTATCTTTTTAGATGCCTTGGTGGGAGTGTTACTAACAGCTTCAAGATTGGCAACTTTATTAGTTAGCTCATCACAATGTTTGTACATGGTTTCCATTTTAGCAAGCAAACTTTTATAAGCATCTTGTGAGCTAGCTAACTTTTCTTTTAATTTTTCATTTTTCTTTACAAGTTGCTCATCTTTAATTGTGCATGCATTTTGTGTTGCACTAGCCTCAAGCTGCTCAACTTTAGTAGATAGTTCAACATTTAGATTAGCAAAGTTTTCATATTGTTCAAGCAAAGTTTTATATGCTTCTTGTGAACTATCTAGCTTTTCTTTTAAACTTTTGAGCTTATTTTGTTGACTAGTGCAAACTTTAGCATATTTAAGATTTTGTTGCACAATCTCATGATAAGAAGGCATATCATCATCACTATCACTCTCACTAGAGGATGAGCTTTTGTTACCTCATGCCATAAGGCACACATGAGAAGAGCGTGATGATGAGTGCTTGCGACCTCGCCTCTTGTGATGGTGTTCTTCACTTGAAGAATTATCCCATGATCTTATTGATGTGAGGGCTTGGTTCTTGCATACCTTCTTCTTTGTCTTGGGTGTGGACTTGTTTGGACAAACTTCCACAAAGTGCCCCAACTCGCCGCATCCATAGCATCCTTTCTTTCTTTGTTCATTTCTTTGATTGGTGAAAATGAGATCTTGAATTTGGATGGGCACACCCTTGACATTGAGCCTTTGGATCATCTTCTCCACCTTGTTGATTAATTTGATTGATTCTTCATCAAGGTCGGAGGTGGAGGAGGAAGATTGATCATCACTTGAATCTTCATCATCATCATCATCGTCCTCATCATCTTCTTCTTCTTCTTCACTTGAGGAGCTTGAGCTTGTCTCAACTTGCTTGCCCTTCATCTTTTTTTTCTTGCTACATGCAAGAGCTTTGCCTTTGCTTGATGAAGAGCCTTCTTCTTGACCCATCTTACGTGACATTTCAAATGTCACTATCTTGCTGATGACTATGCCTGGGGTCATGGTGCTCAAGTCCTCCATATTGTGAAGGATGGTGATGATGCTTGCATATTTCTTTTGTGGTAGCACGGAGATGATCTTCCTCATGATGTCCGCATCATCTAGCTTTATTAATCCTATTGAATGAAGCTCATTGATAATTAGATTCAAACGAGAATACATATCACGAACAAGCTCCTCATCATTCATTGTAAATGATTCATAATTTTGTTTAGCTAGACAATGTTTTTGCTCACGGACATTACTTGTGCCGTCATGGAGCTCTTGGAGTTTTAACTAAATTTCATGTGCCGTATTTAAAGTGAACACTTGGTTAAACACATCCATGCTAAATGATTCAAACAAGCAATTTTTAGCTCTAGCATTGAAATACATTTATTTTTCATCACTCTTTGTGGTTTTTTCAGAATTCTTGATGGGTTTCATCCCATCACGAGTGACTCTCCATACACCCAAATCAACCGCCTTAAGGTGGCAAGCCATTCTAGCCTTATAGTAAGGGAAGTTAGTGCCGTCAAAGTGCGGAGGCCTAGAGGTATCCATCCCAACCACGCTAAATCGTGTTGGCTCAACGGCGGTTAAGCCAAAGGTCCAAATTGAGCCAATCGGCTCTGATACCAATTGAAGGGACCGTGACGCCTAAGAGGGGGGTTGAATTAGGCGACTTAAAAATCTAACTCTAAACTACGGCCTCTTTTTCTAACCCTATCAAAATCTATGCAATAGATAGACTATCTAAATGTACAACTACGGTTTTGCTAGTGTGTTGCTATCTCTACCGCAAACGAAGTAAAGTAATCAATGTTAATGCGGAAGATAAAGAGCAAGGTAGAGATATGCAAACTCCCGTCGACGACTCTGGTATTTTTATCGAGGTATCGAGAAGCGCGCAAGCTTCCCCCTAGTCCTCGTTGGAGCCCCTCGCAAGGAATCCCTCGCAAGGGCCAAACTCCCGGTCGGGTAACTCCGTGGATAGCCTCGAGCCTTCCCCACGTGCAAGTGGGTCTCTGACATGCCTTTCGGCAAGCCTCTCCCGGATGCTCCCCGCCGTCTTCACTATCAAGCTTCCGGCCGAAACGCCGCGGGCCTTGTTCCCTCTGGTACACGGTGGCGGCCACACCACAAACTCGGTTGGTGTGATCTCGCAAGACTTGAAGCCCCTCCGATGTACAACAATGGTGCTCGCAAGTACCGGGTGGTAAGAGGTATGCAAACCTCACTAAACACTAGGGCTAAACCTAGAGCAAGCGCATAAACGGTGGTCTAATCAACCTAAACACTTCGCAAAGCACCTACGCTAATCACCTAATAAAACATTAAGCACTATGCAAGTGGAGATCACTAAAATGGTGTATCAACACCCTTGGTATGTTTTCTCAGCTCCACACACCTCAAATGGCCGGTTGGGGGTTGTATTTATAAGCCCCACTGAGAAAGTAGCCGTTGGGGATGAAGTCCCGCTTTTCTGCTACTGACCGAACGCTAAACTCGTCCTGACCGGACGCGTCCGGTCGTCCTGACCGTTGCAGCCACGAACCACTGATCGGACGCTACCAGCGTCCGGTCGCCTGCCACCGGACACGTCCGGTCGCAGTTTCGCGCGCCTGGAACCTCTCTGTACTCGATCGGACGCTGATGCCCTACGTCCGGTCGGTTGCCGCCAGCGTCTAGTCGCGCTTCCAGCGTCCGGTCCAGCGTCCGGTCGCCTCTGCGAGCTCATTTCTTCGCGATCTTGCGTACGGCTTGGTTCCTATCTTCATGCTTGGACTTTGCTTGATATCTTGGGTCTTTTCTTATGCTCCTAAGGTCTTGCTTATGGTGTTGATCATCGGATCATCACGTCGCCTTTGTCCAAGTCACGTCTTATACCCTATTGAACTACAAAACAAACACTTGCAAATTCATTAGTCCAATTTAGTTGTGTTAGTCATCAAACACCAAAATCCAAAGATCGGAGCTGCAGGCGAGTTCCTCCAAGATCGGAGCTGGAGTGGAGGGGTCGGGCGGCTTCCAGATCTGAAGAAATTCTCTGCTGCTACTTCCCCACAGTCGAATCTGCTAGAACTGAAGGAGTACTGCGCCCTTGCCCTCTAGTACTCCACAGGGCGCCGCTACTGTGGCAGCAGATGCCATATGCCGCGGCCCGCGGGCCGGTGGCTGGTCCAAGGCGACTTTGGAAGATGGAATAAAAAGAAAACTGCCATATGCCGCGGGCCGGTGGCTGGTCCAAGGCGACTTTGGAAGATGGAATAAAAAGAAAACTGGCCTGATCTACTATCGAAGATTCCAGATGTGCACGAAGGGAGAGCCCGTTGGCCGTCGGCATCCCGGAGAGGGGCCGATGCCCTCTCGGGATGCACTCTACCCTGCTTTGTCATAGTCTAGCAGACGCCCCCTCCAAGGTGTTCATTTGACCTCATTGTCTGGCCGCACTAATTTCTCTTTTTGTTGCAGCGCTAGAAAAGATCATTTATCCTCCTTCACTGAGAAGAAGAACGAAGCAATAAACATTTCTCCTTTGAGAAATACTGATATATATATATATAGTATAAAGTAGTGGTGTATATGCATGGAACGTTTATTTTTATACCGGCCACGTACAAAAGAATTAGCGTACAGACACCAAAAAAAATGATCCTTGTACTACTCCAGTAGTTTGAATCTTTACTCAAATTAACTATGGTAAAACCACATGCTATATCACTGATGGCAATGCTCCCTCAGTCATCGATCCATTGGTCTCCGGCCGCGTGTATATGCTTTCTCTTCTCTTCTTTTTTCTTTCTCTGTTTCTCGCAGCAGCTGCTCGTCTAGCTAGCTACTCCTAGCTAGCTGCTGGTAATAATTAACCTCGTTTTGTGCATCAATTAATTGATTGCCAGCAGATCGATCCATCAGTTGGTCCGCCGGCAGTTTGTCCTGATCTCGCCGGCGGTGCCGGTCAGGACGTCGAGCGCGGCGAGCTTGTTGAGCGCGTGGCTGAACATGGAGGGGAAGAAGTCGGTGGTGGCGAGGAAGTTCACCATCCACGCGGTGGCGTTGTTGTCGCCGAGAGCCTGGTCCACGGACAGCACGCCGTGGCGCTTCATGATCTGGGAGTAGTAGCTCTTGTCGACGAGGAGGATGCTGGAGGGGTCGTCCAGGTAGACGATGTTGTCGTAGGCCTGGCCCTTAGGGCACGCGAACGTCGTCAGGATCCACACGTACATAGGGTCCATGGCCGGGTCCGGCGAGCCGGAGCCATTGTAGTTGAACAGCCGGTCGTGGATCACGGAGCAGTGTGTCACCCCCACCGTGTGCGCGCCTGCAAGAAAAGGAATAGACAGGGCCGGATTATTTGTATGAAAAAACTACTGGCGCTTAAAACTGTTAGTATAGTTTATTTTAAAGATGCAGTTGCATTGTATCGATGGCTATACTATTCTATCTCTAAAGAAAGTTGTTTTGGACATCGACACGGCCTCTAAAAACAATTTTGATGGCTAATTTTATTTATAAATATAGTTAATATATACTTTTATAAAATTACATTTTGAGATAAATCTATTTACATCACTTTTATATTTTCAAACTCAACCCAAAAGAATATTTATTTGTAGTTAAAGTTTAAAATATTTGACTTAAAACAACCTCTTTAGAAAGAGTAGCAGTTTGTGTGTCCGGCGTGATTAGCTTTGATTCTTACTCTTTGGTAACTCATTTATTACCTGTGTGCTCTAAGTCTGAGACCTCGATCAGAATAACTCATTCAGCAATTACTTATTATGATTTACGGTTTGATGAGGAGCTGGGTAGTGAGATCATCATGCATGGGGATAGATATGGAAAGGGGAAATAACGTAATAAATATGATATATCTGTACCAATCACAAACAATAATATATAGTGGTGCTAGTATAACGTTAGACCAGCAAACTAGCTCATTAAACTAACGCATATCTAAGTATACGAAGTGCTTATTTTATGTGCCAACACAACACTGGTGTTCCGTGTACGTGATATTCCATGTGTTGAGCTCTGCTTGATATCTGCACCTCGAATCAATACGCTTAGCTGTGTTCTAGGTCAAAAGAGGCTAATTTATTTAGTAAAACCAGTCTGCTTCATGTTACCGAAGAGAGGACATGCATGCACGTGGGTCATGGTAAAACTTTCAACACAAGTTGTACTCGCTAGTAAAACCGGTACGTACGTATATATTGATCTTTCGCTAACTTTTTATGTCTCATTTTCTGCATTAAAATAAAATTGCAACATATAGGCGGCGACGTACCCATCAGGCTGACCATCTCGAGGGCGTTGATGCCCTTCCGTCCGAATAGATCGATAGCAGTGGGGACATCGACGTTGGGGCCCGGCAGAATGCTCGCCATTGACGCTTGTGACACCATGCCGTCCCTTCTGCCCAGTTGCACTTGGTAGCTCGGCCCTCCGCACTGGACTTGCGTTGCATTGTTGTACATGCAGATTAATACTTTGTTCAAATGCAAATAAATCATCACTTTGTAAATAGTAAGTAGTAAAACAACAAAAGGATTAACAATGTGATGTAGCCTGCCTAGCTAGTAATGAATAATTACAAATTGAAGCCATTGTCTGCTCTTAGCAAAACCAAAAGATAAATCATCATATGCCAAAGGAGCAAATGAAGTCAATCATCGTCATTCAGTTCGACATTGCGATTCCTCAAAAAGAAAATCAATCTGCATTGTTGCTTTCTTCAAAAAAAAAATCGGCATTGTTGCTTGTTCGCAGCTCGATCGTGTAGCATACAAATGGGGCCGGGTGACTCACCATGCCAACGGCGTCCCTTGTTGCGGCGATGATGATGTCAGCGCAGGAGACGACGCCGGGGCATACTCTCTCGAGCGCCGTCTTGACGTCGTCAATGAAGTCGTAGCCGAAGATGCCACTGTTCTCCGGCGCCGTCTTCTCCGTATTGGGCCCGTCCAGCAGGATCGACGCGTCGCACCCCTTCATTTCATATATTCAACAACAAATAAATCAATAATAATGAAATTGATGGATCGATCGATAGATGATACGAGATATTGAAGAAAGCTAGCTAGCTAGCTAGCAGGCATGGTGGTGTTTGCGTACGGCGACGAAGCAGTCGTGGAACTGCAGGTGGAGGAGGCCGGCGACCATCCTCTTATCCCACACGAGGCGGGCCTTGACGGCGTCGTGGATGATGGCCTCCACGCTGAAGTTGCCGCACTTGCCTGCGTAGTAGTTGTTGGCTAGCTGACCGCGGCAGCTCACGGCTGAATAAGCCAGCACGACGAGGAAGGCGGCGAGCAGCGCGGCGGAGAAAGCCGGCTGCATCGTCTCCGGTCGACTGATCGGTGGTGGTGGCTATAATACTGCTGCTGCTGCTACTCTGATGGAGTACTTCTTCGTGACTGTACTGGTGGAAAGAGAAGTGTATTGTTGACCAGCACAGCACAGTGCATGTGCAGCCGCAGCCTAGCTATAATAACACACTGCTTGTTCGAGCAGCAGGGAGATTACTGCTGCTGCTGGTGTGGTGGTGGTGGTGGTAGTTGTGGGCGACTCTCTCCTCCCCTTCCGAATTCCGATCTCCTCTGCGTCTCTGTGAGGTGAGGTGAAGGTGATGGGGTCAAGAAGCCGCACACGGAATATAATGGTGGTGGGCTATGTAGCATAGCTGTCTCTAGTTCAGAAGACCTGACCTGACAGAGAAGATGCGTGCTAGCCTAGAGATCGCGCGCGGACCAGTGGGCAGAGCACGCAGTCGCCAGTCACTGGGATTGCGCGGAGAGTCGTGCACTCGTGCTGCGTCGTTCGGAGCCTGTGCGGTTGGCACTGCACGTAGGGCTCTGTGAGCTTGCGCTTGAGTAGCCGTGCCACCACACGTGCCTGCAGGCTGGTGGATCGGATGCCGGTGCTCAGGCAACTCACCAGCTCAGCATCACCAGGCTGGTACCGTGCCCATTCATTTTAGAATATCTATACATCTACATTGCCCTAATACAAGGCCTTATTTGGATCTCGATCAACTAATGCTACTAATCGACCAATCCTTGCTGAGCAAATTAAGTCATCTTGTGAGACATATATAGAAGTTCATGGATAAACTTATAATGCATATATAGCTCAACAATGTTTCATGTCACTGCTCGATTATACTCCGTAATATTCATTCAGTTGTGATAAATGTTACTCTCTCCATTCCAAATTATAAAATGTTTTGACATTTCTACATACATAACTAATTTTGCTATGCACTTATTAGACACATCACGCACTATGGCCCTGTTTATTTCCTTTGACAAAACTTTTGCCCAGCACTTTTAGCCCATGTTTTGAACAAATGGATCTAAACACCTGGGCTAAAAGTGAGCAAAAGAGAGGGAGCTAAAGTTTAGTCTATTTGCACCTCAAGAGGTGCAGAGCTAAAGTTTAGTCTATTTGCACCTCAAGAGGTGCAAAACTGGGCTAAAACGCCTTGGGTGCATGAAGGACACCTCATACCCCCATCCACCCGCGACCGCGCGACGCCTCCTGTAGCCCCCCGGCGGCGCTCCCTCCCTTCACCCCGGCTGGTGCGGCCCCCCCCCCCCCCCCCCCCCCCCCCGCGCGGCCTCCTCCACTGGCGGCGGCATCATCTCCTCCCTCTCACCCTCCTCCTCCCCTGGATCTCAGCGGCTTCCTCTCCT